>NC_141993.1:54238523-54421023 GCF_049901715.1 Pseudonaja textilis | reverse complement strand
AGAGTCAACCTTCACTAAAAGCCTCCAATACAGGAACACAATGTTGCCAGCCAATCAAGACCAAAAAAAAAGGCACAAAACAGACAGAAGATATTAGAAACACAATCAAGCAGAATACAGCAAACTCCAAGACCAATAAACACAGACCAAGACTCCCAACCAATCAGGATTAAGAAAAAACCATTCTGGTACAGCAGTAGGCTAGCCCCAAATTTAAAACTGAAACGGCTGTGAAAGTCTGACTCACAGACGAACACAATACAGAAGCCTGATGATGGCAGATGAGATTCTGCTGAAACGTTGCTACAACTTTAAAAGCACAACTATAATGACGTGGGAAAATACCCGAACAAAGCTGAATATCATACATAAAAAATATATATGTTCCTACATTAAGAAACAATTGACTAAATATTTTATTACTATGGCAAAACTTTATTTGAATTTGTCCAAGAAAAAAATACAGTGGATTGTAGTATTCAATAGCCATATTCTACATATACCACCCAACTTCTTTCCTATTTCTTTTTTTCAGAAGTGCTTTTTCTCTCTTTTCAGGCCATTAGATCTAGTTACAGTACTCTAGATATGGTAGAATCATGGACATTATAAACTTAGCAGATAGAGGGCAATTCCACCCTGCAGTTTAAACTGCTTTGCTCCCATGTTGTCTTAGGTACTTCTTATGCCAAATTCAGATATTCCCACCCAGATTGTAGTGGGTTGGCAAATAGGCTGGGTTAGTGCTTGGTCTGGACTATGTCCACTACAACTGATCATTCTTCTGCTTCTTCCTCTTCCTATCTGTTCAGGGAAAGCAAGTCTCATTGGCCAGCTAGCATACCAATGTCTTTCTTTCACTTTTATAGTTTGTTACTTTCTCAGAAGTCATGCCTTTCCTTTGCTTTCATACCTTCACACATGATCACTCTCTGACACAAAGTAATACATTATTTTACATGTAGTATACCGGTTTATATGTTGTTTTGCCTACAATATATTTTGTGCATTTATATTTCACCCCAATCCCACCTTGAAAAGAATTGACAAACCCTGTCAGGTCTGTGGAGCATATGGTATCAGCAGAGGGATCTTTATTAACAGTGCTTTAAATGAAAATAGAAGCAGCTTCAGGAGTCTTGGCAATGCAGATTTATTAAATGTACATTTCTGTTCTTTAATATCTAAGTCACACAACATTCAAGATTCATAAGAACGGTATAGCAAAAGACAGCTGTCATTTATAACTGAAGTTCTTAATTACAGCTAACAAGAAATCAGCTTTCATGGATGGTACCATAATCATCAGAGTGTTGACAGTAGCATCTTCAATATTATAAAGTAAAACACCTTTTAAACAACTTGGTTAATCTCTCAGAAGTTTACAGAACTTCCATTAAGATGGAGATGTTTAGCTGTCATTATTTTATCATCCTTGAACTGTTTTCATTGTACTTTGCTTAGTTATCTCCAAAGATTGGTGGAAAAAATGATTGAGAATTATAAAATGTAACTTTAAAAAACTATGAATTTATATTAAGCATATCTTAAGTATGCTTAATATAAAAATGTTATGGTTATAATCTAAAAGCTACAAGGAAACACCAAGAGCAAAAGGTTGTCTGGTTATTTGGTTGGTTGGTTGATTGGTTGGTTGGTTGGCTGGCTGGCTGGCTGGCTGATTTAAATGCCACATGGACAATGTAGCCCCTGGGTGGCTAAGAAACAAAGCAATCAAGATTTTTTAAAATAGTCAACAATAGAACCAATTACAGACATTGTGGATCCCATTTATATCTCCTCCCAATGGGAACTGATTCATCCTAGCCCCAATGCTTGGGGAAATAGCAATAGCACTTAGACTTATATACCACTTTATAGTGCTTTACAGCCTTCTCTAAGCAGTTTACAGAGTCAGCATATTGCGCCCAACATTCTGGGTCCTCCTTTTACCCACCTTGGAAGGATGGAAGGCTGAGTCAACCTTGAGCCTGGTGGGATTTGAACAGCCGATCAGTCAGCAGAAGTGGCCTGCAGTACAGCACTCTAACCATGGTGCCACCAAGGCTCATATATAGCTATATATTTTAGATCTTTCATACAACAGGGGGAGATAATTCCACATTCACATATTGAATCAATTGTCACGTACCCTGTTTCTGGGTCAGTGCCATTCTAGATAATGTTGAATTCATCTTTCACTGGGATAAAATGATATTCCCTAATACATAAAATTATTCATTATGAAAATGTTTATTTCCTTCTCTTCAATCCTATACTAAAGAAGAAATAACTAAGGGGGGGCACAAGTTATCAAGCTGTTTATCTGGATGGATAGTTTTCTAAGAACCAAAATATTACTTGAGAACCAATCTAACATTGTGTGTAATGTATTGTATACATATAGTATTTAATTTAATTCATTTGATGTTTCAAAATACGAAGCTGTGTACTGTATGCTTTAAACAGCAATACTGGAAATAAAAACTGCTACTATTGTATAGTTCAATAGTATAAATATGTTTTCAAGCATCTTAAATAATTGTGGGAGGGGATAATTTTCAAGAGTAACATGCATAGAGAATGATTGGAATCTCTTCTAAGGGAATGAAGGACAAATGGGTAAGAATGTATTATCAATCAAGACATTTTGAAGGAAAGAGTTTTGCAATTTTTTCAAAAAAAGATGTCAAAATGTGAGAGTAAGAAAAGCTGCTTGTATCTTACTAATTTTCACAGTGCTATGGTGTCAGAAAAGGATATCTATATTTTAGGAAGCACTGACATTCAAATAGAAAGACAGGTCTTCAAAATAGGAGACTCCCTTTAAAATAAGGAGACATCTGGCTCACCTAATTGTATGCTCTGTGATATGTAAATCAATCCAAAGATGACCCCCTGATTCCAGGCACAGTTAAATTTACTGTCTCAGAAGCATTTCATTTAGGTTTAATAAAAGTTATGATGTGTTGATTAAATATCAGTTGATGGCTAAAAGAGTCCAGTAAAGTTTATAGGGTTGCAAGTTGTAAATTTTGCTGCTGCCTAATTATTTGGTCTGACTTTAGCATCCAAAAACAGAATACAACACATTCACAACACAAAAGAGTTGTAGAGATGAGTTGCAAGAATCATCAAGAACATTTAACTTGTATCACAAATATGTCTAATCATCAAGAAAATGATAGCAAATACTCAATAGTTAAATGAAAAAGGGGCTGTTTTGTTTTTTGTTTTTCCATATACTAGAAGTATACTTCTGAACTCTGCTGTTCTAAGATTTCCTGAACAATACACTAACTACCCAAATCTAAATAGGGCTACTCAGAAGAAAGAACCATCATACATGCAATATATTTCTATCTATTAGTAAGCCCTCTCAAATAGAATTGAAATTATTCTAGAGTATATAACATTGGACTAAGTGATTGATTTGCTATAGATTTTATTTTGATAATGGGGAAACATATTTCTTTTTACATAACCTTTTACACTACAGAGCAGGAGTGTCAAACTGGTGGCCCATGGGCTGGATGTGTCATGCGCAGGCCATACCCACCCCAGCTCCATGAAAGAGAAAGACATTGCAAAACATCATGTGACAGCAACATAACACCACGAGTTTGACACCTGTGCTGCAAAGCAACTTGCAATAATCTGTAAGTATTAACAACTACAGTCACCAACTACAAAATATGAAAGCAGATACAATTTTAAAAAGAATTGCAGCAGATATTGTTATAAAACAAATTCTGAAATCGTATTTAGGACTTGTCCTTAAAAATGAAAACTTGATTGATTAAATGAATTAAGTGCCAGTAAGTTGATGCTGATTCTTAACAACCACATAAACAGGTCTTTCCATGATGATATAACCCCCCACAACCTGATTTTTCAGATCTTCCAAAGTTACACTCATTGCCATGGTATTTTCAGGAGTCTTTTTCAACATGGAAGTTAATACTCTTTTTGTCCTGCTTCTTCAAAGTCTAATTTTCACTTCCAAATAGTATCACAAGGAAATAAGTTGCTCACACAAACCTGACCTGTGTGAGTATAAAGTCTGAGTAACTTCCCCAAGGTCTCCACTGCTACTCTACCAAATACTAGTTTGCAGTGCATTTCTTGATTGCCAGTTCATTTATTGTTGATGGTCAAACCTAAAGAGAAATTAACCACTTCAAATCTTCATTGTCAGTTTTAAGGTTGGTTGCTCTACCTGTTTCATTACTGTGATCTTTATATTTAATCTTAGGCTGGTTTTTTTTACTGTGATTCTTGACTTTCATTACAAGAACTCGCTGGTCATTTGCATTTTCAGCTATCAAAGTTGTGTCATTAGCAGGTTATTGATGTTTCTTGTTCCACTTTTAAAACCATGCTTATCTTTTTCCAATCCTGGAATCAACAGAAATAAGAGAAAATATTTAAGCAAACTGGTTCTAGGACAAAAAAGAAGTGACATAAATCTGTATGCTTTCTCCTTATTTACTCAATCCATATATTGAATATATATTGGAAAAAACTTACATAATCAAGGAAACAAACAAATAAATCACATTAAAGTTTTTACTTGAGGCACATATGACGAAGTTCAAGTTATCCTACTTCAGACACATTATGCACAGACTTAAATCTCTGAGGAAGGCTCTAATGCTGGGGAAGGTGGAAAGAAAGAGAATAAGACAACAACCAGCAACAAGATCAGTTACAATGGTAATGAGCACACCATTGGAAGACCTGGATTGTCATGGATTGCATCATTGATGTTACAACTATATGCAGAATATCCTGTTTGCAAGTTCTTTTGATTTCATATTGGAATTAACCCTAAATACATTAATTGCTTTTTCTACACCAGTGGTTGTTGCATGAAGCCATCATATTAAAGGTTTGCCTGAAAAAACTGATTGATATTATTTGGTCATTGACTACTGGTCAATGGTCATAGAAAATATTTTATTATGGTGTAGATATTTATTTTCAATGTTACTTTATCACAACTGAAGGATATTTATGTTACCAAAAAAAATACTAAAACTTATACTCCATAACACTACAGATAGCATTGAAGGTGAGTTATTGAGATTTTAAATAACAGTAATGTTTTTTTTATTATTGAAAATTATGGAGTTCAGGTAAGTTGAACTTTGTTCACAGGTTGTTCATGAAATAATTGAAGTTCAGTGACTGAATACATAAACAAAACTACAATAAAGAAATAGTATTTGTTTCATCAAATCCATGGCAAAAGCCTACTGCTTAAATCATTTAAATCTAACATAAATATCCTTCTAAAATATTCACTGGAAACAGCTATCTGTGCTAGTTCTTATATAAGCTGGCTTTCAAGTTTCAAATCTAAATCAATGAAATAGTCCAAAGAATCCAACAACATTTTTTCTCACAAAATTTAAAACAAACTGCCAGAGTGGTCCGGGATCTTCAGAATCCAATTATCTATTAGCATTTGCCTACTATGTACACAGTAAGACATATATGCATTCATTCCTGGAATAACATACAAGAATGTAAAAAACCTGGAAAGTAAATTGGCCAGTAATGTTGATGAACATAGAGGATGAGAGTTACATAACTCTTTGTCTTGTATTGATTGACAAATGTAGGCAACATTGCCATCTATCTTGGTTAACTAAGATACTAGCAGAACACAAACAACAATCTGATGACATATTGCTTTTCAAGATTCTTGACAGAAGACCATCTTATTATTTGGGAATATCTGGTAGACAAATGTAGTTTACAGTTGCAAGTCCCATTTCATCTTAATTATGCAAACAACTTGAAGGAATCAAAATACCTTCATTTAGTTGGGCTGCCAGAAGTATAATGCAATTCTTTTCTCATTTTCGCTCTCTTAAAATGATTGGTCCATTAAATTGATTTGTATAGAAAAACCAAAATCTTGAAAAAATACCTTTGGGATTTTCTATAAGAATAAAAATACTGATACATATTTCAGATGTAACTTTTCCATGTAGTGAGGCTGGGGCAATTTTTCTATGCCCTTCATTTAAAAAAAAATATGGTAAATCCATAGTTTTGAATGATTTCTGTCTCAGCTTCACTCATAGGATTTCTATCAGCACATTCCAAACCATAGGCTTAAGTAGCCTGATTTAATACATCATTTTCCATAGTTTCTGTTATAATTTTCACTTAATTAATTCCATTGCTTTAGTACCAAACTCCACAGAAAAAATTCTATGGGCAATGGGATGAAAAATGTAATGTGAATCCAGTCATTTTGTCAAGCCCTTTTAAAATAGAACTCAAAATAATTGTGCTGTTGTTTGACAGGTAGTAAAATTCATAGTGCTCTATTAAATCAATACTAATTTAATGCAGAACACTGAAGATTAAAAACAGGCAGCTAGTTCAGAAAGAGGAGCCATTGGCAAGATTCCTCTATAGTACCTAATGGATTTGATTTGTGGCAAGATAGGCTGATATGTTCAAGAAAGAAGACATATAGTCAAGAAGACAATATTTTTTTTTTTTAAGGTGAGCAAAGGAATATTAAGAAGAGCAGAAAAGTAGCTGAAGTGATTAAAAAAATAACAAGAGGTGCCCAGAAAGAGGTGGCACATGTACACAAGAATTGGCTTTTTGACTGTTGTTCTTTATCATTATTGCTAGCATGAAATAGCTGTAAGCCAGTGAATGCTACAACCATTTCTATCAATTTAAAATACCAGCCCAATTATTGGATTAAAAGGATGAGATTATGACTGTTAAGTTTGAGCAATGAGAGGCTGAACCAGAGCATGAGTGCAACAGTACTTTATTTTACAAATAAAGGGCTGACCGTGCTTGCCAAGCCTGGAACTGGCTCGCAGCAATCAGCAGCCAGTTGGACACCGCAGCCTGCTTTTATAGCTGGCTGCTGGGGAGAACCAACCAATGGGAATGGGGGAATAACGCCCACACAAAGTGAGTGGACCTGAGTGAGAACTCCTTGAGTCCTCAGGACATAACACCCCTTCCCCCCAGATGCGAACACGCATAGTCCTTGAGGTAGATGGGGGGTTTGTGTTGGCGCCCGGAGCGGCGCAACTCGGGAACATTGTCTGACTGTTCGGTATCAGTCTGTGACGGTTGAGCTGGCATAGTGTCGCCAACACTCTCTCTGGACTAGGCATCCTCGGAAACCACCGGGTTGGTTTCTGGGGTCAAGCTCTCGTGGGTTGGATCCGGTTGGTCAACTCTCTGGGCACTGTTGTCCGAGTTTGGGCTGACCGGAACGACCGCTGGCGCAGACTGGTCACTGGGTGCGGTGTGGCTGGGTGGCGGATGAGACGGTTCCCCTTCGACTGGAGACTCTGGATTCTTGTTTGCGAGGCTGCTGAGGCGCCTTCTGAGTTGGTCTATGTGTCTCCTCCAGACGCGACCATCCTCCAGCCTGACTCTATACGATCTCGGCCCGGTGACGGCGATGACCTCGCCCGGAATCCAAAGTGGGTCCCCAGCGAAATTCCTTGCGAATATCGGCTCCTGTAACATAAAATGTCTAACCCCGAAGTGGAAGCGAGGGAGAGTCAGGGCAGTATTGTGGGTGCAGTCTATCTAATACAGTCCTCAGGCGCCGGCCCATCAGAAGTTCCGCTGGGGACTTATTGGTGACTGCACAGGGGGTTGAGTGCTGGCTCATCAGGAACCGTGAGAGTTTGTGGTGCCAGTCATCTCTGCCAAACCTAGCGAGGGCCTCTTTGGTGGTCCTGACGGCCCTTTCAGCCAACCCATTACTCGCAGGGTGAAATGGGGCTGTGAAAATGTGGCGAATGCCTAGGTTGGCTGCAAAACGGCTGAATTCTACTGATGCGAACTGTGGGCCATTATCGGAGACCAAGGAGTCGGGTAGTCCATGTGTAACGAACAGGCGCATTAACACGTTGGTAATTGCTAGTGTGGTGGTCGTGGATAGCTGCGCCACGTCTATCCATTTGGAATAAGCGTCCACGACCACTAGGAACATCTTTCCATGCACGGGCCGGCCAGATCGATATGGATTCTAGACCAGGGCGCTGGCGCTCCCATCTGGTAGGGGTGGCGATGGGGGAGCAGGACGGGATTCCTGGCAAATGCTGCAGGAACTTACCCAATTGACAATGTCCTCGTCTAGACCCGGCCACCACACATAGCTGCGTGCCAACGCCTTCATTCTCACAATGCCGGGTGTCCCTCGTGCAACGCTTCCAGGACTCGGGTACGCAGCGAGGTTGGAATGACCACTCAAGTGCCCCACAGAAGACAACCCTGCAAACTGGACAGCTCCTGCATGCGAGTCTTAAAGGGTGCGAATTTGTTATCAACATTGCCTCCCGGCCACCCCCTCCTCACCCAGTCGAGCACCTGGGCGGCGTTTGGTCTGCCTTGGTTTTGGCGGCGATGTCAAGGGCAGTGATGGGCAGGTCCAACTGGGTGATTTCAAAAATGGCATTGACAGGAGCTGGGTCTTCAGCCGGAGCGGGTAAGGGGCAGCGACTGAGCGCGCCAGCGTGGGATAGAGTTTTGCCCGGGCGGTGGATAAGTTTGTATGAGTAGGCCGCTAGGAAAAGTGTCCACCTTGTCATCCGAGGGGAGAGGACTTGAGGTGTCTGTTTGTCGCTGGCCAGTAGGCCCAGGAGGGGCTTATGGTCGGTGACCAGTTCGAAGAAGTGGCCAAAAAGGAATTCGTGAAACTTTTTCACGGCTGCAACAGCTGCTAGGGCTTCCTTGTCTATTTGGCTGTAATTTCGCTCCGTGGCCGAGAGCGTCCTGGAGAAAAAGGCGATGGGGGCCTCGGCGCCATTGGCGAGTCGGTGACTAAGGACCACCCCAATTCCAAAAGGGGATGCGTCTGCTGCCAGTACTAAAGGAAGGTTGGGGTCGAATTGGATGAGCACTGCCTCTGACGTAAGTAGTGATTTGACGGCATTAAACGCCTGGTCTTCTTTGCGCCCCAGTGCCACGGTGACTTTTTGTCTAGTAATCTGTGTAGGGGTTCGGCTACTGAGGCTTTATGGGGCAAAAAGGATGCATAAAAGTTTAGGAGCCCCAAGAAAGCTTGTAGCTCCGTTTTGGAGGTCGGTGTGGGAGCTTCGTGGATCGCCCTGACCTTGGACTCCAGGGGTGAATGCCAGAGGCGTCAATTTTATAACCCAGAAAGTCCACCTGTCTAGTGGCAATGGCGCATTTTTTTTTTTTTTAACTTGAGGCCATGCTGTCTGAACCTCTCTAACACTGCTCGCACTCTCTGGAAGAGTTGGGGTCTGTCCCTGGCCGAGACCAAGATGTCGTCAAGTAGGGTACTACACCAGGGAGGCCCTGTAAAATCCGCTCCATGAGGGATTGAAAAATACCCGGGGCAACACTTACGCCAAATTGGAGACGCTTGCATCGGAAGGCACCCCTGTGAGTGACGATGGTCTGAAGTTCCGCTGTTTGGTTATCAACAGGGAACTGTTGATATGCTTGAGACATGTCCAATTTAGCAAAAATACTGCCCGGTTCGAATGTGTGCAATAAGTGCTGAATGACGGGCACGGGGTAGGCGCTAACTTGTAAATATTTATTGATTGTTGTCTTGTAGTCCGAGCAAATTCTCAGGCTACCATCTTTTTGAGGGGTGTGACAATGGGCGTCTCCCACTTGGCGAAATCTGTTGGCTCAATGACCCCTTGTTTTAGTAGTTTATCCAATTCAGCGTCTAGTTTTGGTCGAATAGCAAATGGAACTCTACGTGGTTTTAATCTGATTGGGACTGCCTGGGGGTCAACAGTGAATGAGATGGGGGTTCCATTATAACACCCCAGCTCCTCGCTGAACACATCTGCGTAGTCAGCGAATAAGGAGTCAGTGTCTGAGGTTGAGACAGCATGGACTCCTGTTAACCCTAGGCCGAGGTGGGGAAACCAATCGAGCCCCAATAAGGTGGGTAGATTGCCGTTAACTACCACTAGAGGTAGGTGGCCTTTAAAAGCTCTAAAACTGACAAAGAACTTGCCTCTGCCAATCACGGGAATGGCCTTCCCTGGTAGTCCTTCAGACCGAACTGGCATCTCTGAAGCCGGGTAGTAGATAGGCTGGGGTGGAGTCTCTTGAGGGTGTTCCACGAGATTATTGAGAGCGCTGACCCTGTGTCAACCTCCATGTGGCACGGTTTACCTTCTAGGGAAACGGAGAGAGAAATTTTACTAACAGTGTGGCCAGTATGCCTGGCAAGGCGGTGCGTGCGACAGTTTAATACTTGCCTCTGTGGTCCCGAGTGCGAGGACGGGGTCTGTGTGCAGCGCTTTGGGGGCTTGGCAGACTCTCGCAATGTGCCCCCTCTTATGGCAGTTGTTGCAAACGGCTCCTTTAAACTTGCAGGTGGCCCTTTGATGTGATCCCCCACAGGCTAGGCACAGGGTGATGTGCTTGGGTGGACCAGTGTATTCTTGTTTGGCCCCTACCTGCGACCGTCTGTCATTGGTGAGGCGATGGACATCGTTCTCATCGTTGTGGCCTTCCTCCGCTTCCACCTCTTCGGAATGGACTGGGAACGCTGCTAGCTTGGCGCTTGGGCCCTGAATTTCGGTGGCTGAGTTCGTTGCTAGCTCGGCTGCTAGGGCCTCCTCTACCGCTTATGCGAGATTGAGGTCTTTTTAGCTAGCAGTCGCCTCTGTAGGTTGAGATCCTTGACCCCACAAACTAATTGATCGAGAGCATGTCCTCCAGGTATGTTCCAAACCCGCAGTGCAGGGCTGCTGTTCTGAGGGCGGCCATATATTGGTTGATGGTCTCCTTACTTGATTGCTTCCTTATTCGGAACGTGAACCTCCTGGCGATTTGTGAAGGCCTGGGAGCGTAGTGGTTTGTGAGGATCTCAAGCAACTCGGACCACGGAACGTTTTTCAATTCTCTCGGCGCCACGAGTGCTGCAGCGGTATCAGTAACGGTGGCTCCGCAGTAGATTAGGAAATAGGATTTTTCCGATGCTCTCCCACATCCGACAGGCCGACCGCATCGATGTAATGATTGAAACGGTTCTTATACGATTCCCACTTCTCTTCGTCTGGTTTAAACGCCGGAAATACTGGATTGGAACTCATGGTGCTGGAACGGCTGGGCTACCTGCGGAAAAATCTCTCTGGGACTACGAACGCCGTGAGTTACTAGTGATATCAGCTCTGGAGAGGTTTTTTGCTACCCTCTCTTTCTCTCTCTCTGGGTTACCACGTTGGCTGCTAGCCGTTGGAGGTGTCTTGATTCGCGCCAAAAAAGTGGGCGTTAGTGACTCTCTACAGCGCTGTGCTGTGATTCCTACTGGCTCGAAATTCAAATGACACCCGTTTGAATTTCGCGCCAAATGCAGAGCGGCTGCGGCTCGCAGCGCTTCACTTTCCCCGTAGCGGGGCTAACAAGCGGCTACAGACGCTTCTAACTATTTGACTCAGACCGCTTTCTCTGGCTGCGGATCTGCGTTTGCTCTTTTTGATCACTCGTTTCGCTAGCTGACCGTTCTCTCTGGCTGCGGATCAGCGTTTCCCTTGTCGCCAGCCAATCGCTCTCTCTGGGCTGTAGATCGGTGGCTAGTGACTCAGCGGTTGCAAGGTGCTTCTGGTAGCCATCCCATCCTCGTCGCCAGTGTTAAGTTTGAGCAATGAGAGGCTGAACCAGAGCATGAGTGCAACAGTACTTTATTTTACAAATAAAGGGCTGACCGTGCTTGCCAAGCCTGGAACTGGCTCGCAGCAATCAGCAGCCAGTTGGACCCCGCAGCCTGCTTTTATAGTTGGCTGCTGGGGAGAACCAACCAATGGGAATGGGGGAATAACGCCCACACAAAGTGAGTGGACCTGAGTGAGAACTCCTTGAGTCCTCAGGACATAACAATGACCTTTAGATCTTTCCTTTTGCCATAATGCAAGAGAGAACCAATTGTACATGTATCTGTTCTTGCAGTATGTTTGAAATAAATATATTTATAAGAACCACCACAATTTAAAATATATGCTGAAACTAAGGCAATGAAGGGGTGAAGAATTCATTCCATTGTAGAAATTAAATATACTGGGACAATTTAAGAGGGGCCTTTAGTAATGTGGATCTTAAATCCTCCTTTAGGTAATTCATATGTTTCATTCTAATCATATTAGTGACTAGAACACAGTGACTGATTACCTTGAATATATTTATGTACTTATAAAATGTCTTTTTTAGCCACCTTTCTTTACTACTCTCTGGGTCACTGAGAGGTCAGCACATGTTTATAATGAATTGTGAATTCTCACCAACTCTCACCAAGTCACAGAGATATTGTCTCCAGTAAAAGAGAAAGAGGCATACTAGACCTGAAGCTAAATTTGACTTTGCATTTAATATATGAGTCTCGGTGGCACAGTGGTTAGAGTGCAGTACTGCAGACTACTTCTGCTGGGAGCCGGCTGCCTGCAATTTGGCAGTTCAAGTCTCACCAGGCTCAAGGCTGACTCAGCCTTCCATCCTTCTGAGGTGGGTAAAATGAGAACCCAAAATTGTTGGGGGTAATATGCTGACTCTGTAAACCACTTAGAGAGGGCTGTAAAGCACTATGAAATGGTATATGTCTATCTATTGTTATAAGTCTATATATTGTTTTCTTACAGACATTACCTAGTTTGATAATGAAATGTCTGCAAGAAAACAACCAACTCAGAGAATACCAAGGACCTCACAAAGGTAACAAGTAATAAGCTGACTAGAGATCTTGCTTTAAGTCTTTGAAGCCAAACAATCCATGCATTAAAAATAAGCAGCAGTATCATAAACTTGGGGTTATTGTTGTTGTTTTTTGTTGTTTTGTTTTTTGCATTTAAGTCAGACTTGATATGGGCCAGCAACATGAATAAGTCTTTGTGGGTTTTTGTGGGAACATTTTCAAAAATAGTTTGGACTTACCTTCTTCCTAGTCTGATAGAAAATGACTAGCCCAAAGTTACCCAGTTAACTTCCATGTTTTAAGTAAGATTAAAATTCAGGTTTTCCTATTGCTAGTCCAGTACCTTAATTGCTTCTAGTTCATTGGTCACTAGACCAAATTGGCTCTCTAGAAACTAATAGGAACCTAATATAATTCTTTAAATAACAGTGATGTGTATGATGGCTAGCTGGCAACCACATTCTACAGTTCAAAGTTTCTTAATAGTTTTAGGGTAGACTCATCCATTGAATATTTAATGATATAACATGGAAAATTACCAGAGCATGGAAAACCATAGTTGTACTACACCAATTTAAAAAGAATAAGATTAACTAGTTAATTTTGAATTAAGACTTGAAGACATCAAGGTCATCTCAGCTTCAAGGAACCATATCAGATTCAGAATTATCTCCAACTCACATATCTGATCTTTCTTCAGAAATGTAATACCATCTAGAATTAGATATCCATTTAATTCTTGATAAGAATTAAGAATTGGTAAGAACTTACTTAAATATTTTTCTTCTGCCAATATTCCCCATTTGCTGGTCCCACTGATTAGTAAAGTCCCAGAAAAAAGAAGAGCCATTGCTAAATATCATTAGCACTCTGTGACACTTTCCTCAGATCCTTTGTTAACTTCACTTAATGCTTTGTTTATGTTAAAGTTATTGGAAATATTTCTGTTAGTCATGAACATCAATGTGCACTTTCATTTTGAGACTTACTAGTGAATAAGTTGTACATCCACCATTGTGTAAAGTAGCATGATGCATATCCAGGTTTTGTATATTATACTCTGCTATACTGTTGTCATATACTCAAGCTTACAGTTTGATAGTGGATGCAAAATTCATCATCCTGAGATTCTTAGCTTTCAATTTTAATTGGAAAAAAGTTTCCGGCTCTTACAGTAACATAAATGGTTTTGAAAGTTTTCAGGCAACATAGTTTCAGTGTCATAAATTGCCATGTATAGCTTTTTACTTTCCTCATGACTAGTGAAAACAAATTACTGTAAGAGGCAATATAAAGCATAATCCGTATAGGTCAGAAGATTCCAATTTTTCTTAGCACAGATTTGTTATTTATTGTAGAGTTCTGATCTAGCAAATGAACACTTTTAAGAGAAGGTCAAATTACCTTTGGGGACAATACTGTTCTTCTGATCAAGCTAAAGTTTCGTGCTCAGCATTTTTATTCTTGATAAGTAACAGCAAGTGCATCAGAAGCGAAAGTCTTAAATACACAGGAATTAAGAGAAGGCAAAGGCAAACTGATTGTCTGACTACAGGTAGTATAACTTTTTACCAATCTGGCAGTTTAACATATCAACAAGATACCACGTTGTTGGTTTAAAAATTATTATTATTGTTAATGTTAAATTAATAGATCAGGAATCGATATTCAAACAAAACCCTGCATAAATGATATAAGGCTACAGAAATACAAATTAAATGTTTGTGTTAATAATATGCTGATAAATACAATTCATAAAATATAAATAATATAATATTACTAATTAAAATAAAAGTAATATTATGTATCTAAATATTCTAAACAATAATCAACAAAAATTGCAAGTGCATACAGCATTAAAAAAAGTAATACAACACTCACGTTCATAATCATATGATTTAAAAAATCCTATTAGGATTAAAATTAGGAATCCTATTAGGAATCCTATTAGGAAAGAACTGGAAAATATTTATAAACAGAAGGTGACCAAGAAACCTATTGCTATTGGTACTACCTTTGCTTTCTTTTGCCACAGCTGTGCTTTTTCTGTTTGCAAGTCTTTGTATTTTGTTTTCTTTTCCAGTTCTTTCTCTTCTATTCCTCTGTCTCCAGGTCCTGCCATGTCCATTATCCAGACTATTTTTATCTTTCTTATAGATAGTTGTTAAGTCCAGAGTCTTTTGTGGCAAATGACTTAGTTTGAATTCTAAAGACCCCAAGAACTTTAGCTTCTTTATTTTCTATGATTTCTATGCACCACTGTTGTTACTTTATCATGCCGTTGCTTGTGGTCAGCCTATGCAATTTTTTTGTAGCACCTAACCAGATAGTCCACTGTTTGTTCAGCTTGTTTGCAGAGGTGGTACTTGCTGTCTGTTGTTCTCCCAATTCTGGCTTTGTATGCATTTGTTCTTCTTATGACTATGGTTTGTCATACAATCAGCCAGATATTCAAACTGCTTTATTATTGTTATTGTTCACAGTCAGTCTGGCATTTTCTATCAAGTCCTTTCCAAGGACTTGGGATAGGCAGATGTTTAATGGTGTTACAGATGTTGTCCCAGAATGTAAGCTGTTCTGAATAAAGCCACCTTTTTCAATTGACTGTTGGTGAATTTGTCAATACTGAAATTGGTACTATCCTTGCTTGCCTTTGCCACAATCATTCTATTTCTAGCTTCAGGCTGTGGTGAAGATGATGATGATGATTCATGCTTATTTTATTTACATAAATTGCACACACATATATAGACTCTTATGATGTCAAACTATAACAAAAGAAAACTGACATCCCAAAAGACAAGAGACAAATTTCTGAGAATCTATAATTTGCTTATTACTGGAAAGCCAGTAAAGCCATCAGAATTGGACTGTTTATTGCCTAATTTTGGTAGACCTATCTCAGTGTCTTGGAGTGGGCTTCAAGAGAATGTTGGGAAATCAACCTATGGGTTATACTTTGCCTAATCCTGGAAAATTGTTTTTCTTCTTTGCCCCCTCTTGTGAAATGAAAATAGCTGTGATTTAGCTTGTAAAAAAAATTAATAAACATGGCAATAAACACTCATAAAACGTGTTAGGTAAATGATTAAAAATAGTCTCAATCCTATATAAATAATCTTTTCAGAGAACACAAATCACAGAAATGAAAAACAGAAGGTTATACAGTAGATCGGCTACAAGCAGAAAATGCTGGCATCTCAACATAAAATAATTAGTGTAAATTAATATGTTTTTATTTTAATGATTAAAACTCCTACGATTTTTAATTTGAATTATGGACATTATCTTACTTTAATGTAATTGTATTATTTAGGTGGATACAGAAAATAGATAAGTGGGAGGAGTCTAAATTTCAAAAGCAATGGATTCCACTAGAAAACACATGTGTACAAGTCTTCAAGAACCACAGGCTTATTCTAATAAATGCATAGAAACCAGTAGCTCAACCTGAAACAATGATAAGGAATTGTCATGGTAACTGGATATTATGTAAACTGCAGATTTAGGGCCTGGTGCCTGATTTACCTGAATTCAACATGTGATGTAAGGGAGGGAGTGACTGCCATCTACTGCTTAAGAAAGAACCATTAATGTTGTTGCTATTGTTGAAGTATTCCAACAATATCCTATTGTTATTTTAAATTGTTATTTTTTAAAAATGTCCACCTGTATGAATCAACCAATAAAATAGGCACATCAGTTCCCAATAGGAGAAAATCTGAATAGTATCTGCTCACCGTGTACCATGTAGCTATCGTATTAAAGATGAGAAGCTTGTCAGAAAAAAAATAAATTATCACTCTAATTAAGTATTGCAAACATAGTTAGGTTTATATGGGCTTATATCTCCCATGAAAGTTTATATCTCCCATGAAAGTCCTTCAAGCCCTCTGACTGAATGGATAATCCAGTCTATTTTAGGATTTACATATTTGTTTTTAAATTATAATTTTGAGTTCTTACAAAGAAAGAGTATGGTCAGGTTTTTTTTTAATGTACCCATTCTGCTACTAATAATAAACCTCAAACTATGGTAAATCAGCTTTTTCACTAGTCTGTAAAATCAAAGGAACCAAGAATAGATTTTAAAAAGGTATTTTTAAAAATCTATTCTATTCCAGGTATTTTCCTTGGAACAAAATCATTTTACTTTCAGCCCACATCTCCATGTTGAGATGTTTTAGATGTCCCCCTTCAAGGAAAGAGACCTTCAGTTTCTGAACCCTCTTGTTTCCAGTGGAAGTCTCTTTCTGATCTTAGAAAATGATAATGCAAGTAGTCCTTGACTTACAATCACAACCGAGCTCAATATTTAAGTAAGTAGGCTAAGACAATTGTTAAGTGAATTTTGCCCCATTTGATGAGCTTTCTTGCCACAGTTGTGAAATGAATCACTGCAATTGTTAAGTTAGTAACACAGTTGTTCAGTGAATCTAGCTTTCCCATTGAGTTTACTTGTCAGAAGTTCCCAAAAGGAGATCACATGACCCCAGGGCACTGCTATCATTATGAGGACATGCCAATCACCAAACATCCAGATTTTGATTACATGACGATGAGGATGCTGCAATGGTCACAGTGTGAAAACTGGTCCTAAATCACTTTTTCAGTCCCATTGTAACCTTGAATGGTGACTAAATGAATGGTTGTAAGTCAGGGTGGCAAAAGAAAGCATGATGGGAAAGATCAAGAGGCATAACAGCAGAAACCACAAATACTCTAGATCTGGGACCTTTCACATTGCCTGATTCCCCTCTTTGCCCAAGGACAAGCTGATTTTCTCTAACTCCTGTAGAGCTGGTATAAATAACTTTCTCCATATATTATTTATTTTATTTTATCTATTTAAATTTATCAGCCGCCCAACCCCAATAAACTCTGGGCATTGCACAAAAACTAAAAAAGATATAAAAATAGCATATGTGTGACCATTCCTAAATGTCCTGAAAGAAGCCAATTGTCAAAGTAAGGCACTATTTTACTAACACTATAAAATATAGACAGAGTCATCTAAATGCATACACACACTAGTCCTCTCTGTCTTGCTCGGCAAGCAGAGGCTCATAAGATCTTTTTTAAAAAACTTTATAGAAATTTTAAAAAGTATAAAATACAAAAATGCAAAGAAGAAAAATGAAAAAGAAAAAGAAAATGTTAGGGAACTTCCAGCTTTCTTCCATACAGATAAAACCATTTGAATTAACTGAAAAAAAAATACTTCTAACATCATAAACAAGTCTAATCATGAAAACTCAGATTAAAACTTTATTTCTTTCCTTTTGAAAAAAAGTTAGAATGGTTTCCAAGTGTAAATGAAGTCATTTATTTAATCAAATTTACCATCTCCATCAACTATGTTAATTTTACCACCCATTCTTTCATTGTGGGTATATTTGAGTCTTTATGTCTCTGTACAGAGAATCCTTGCATCTGTTGTAATATACAGTATATAAAAACAATGTTTCATTTTTTTCCAATCTGTCCATCAAACCTAAAAGAAAAACCTTTTGCTTCAACTGTACATTCAGTTTAAAAATTCTCAATTAAAATTCATATCTGATTCCAATCTATCTTAGCTTTCTTACATGTCTACCACAGGTGATAAAAACTGTGAGGTTCAGAAGATATTTGGATATGATAGTTTGTGCATTTTTACATCTGTCAGTAAATATATTTAGACTGTCCGTTCCTAAATGCCCTGAAAGATAGTCAATTGTCAAAGTATGGCACTATTTCACTAATGCTATTCAGAAATGAGAGTAATAGAAGAGTTCTTCCAAATATTATATAATAACCCAAGAAAATACTATAAAGCTATTTGTTGATGAGAGCTATCCATCAAATTCAATATTGTTACCTTGCTTGTTTTCATATTGAAACAAGGCCTGAAAGCTTTGCTCTTATTTATTATTTATTTAGCATATGGCAAATACACGGATTTATAGTATTTCAAATGTTCAAAATTGTTGTTTTGTTGTGAAGCACCACAGTCACACTGAGGGGTAAAGACAAGACCCCACTTAAACAATGAGTCCTGGCAAATACCATGTTGAGTAAGATCCTGTTCAAAGTTAACCAATGCTGGTAAGAAAGGTCAAAAACTGGCACCTTTTGTATAGGGTCATCTCCATAACTGCCTGTATCTGGGCATTCAGCAGCCCATTTGCCTTTCCACTGTGTGTTGATGTCAAAGTTGTTAGACAATTGTTAGTGAGTTGTAATTTTATTGTACTCCTTCACTAAGGCTTCCTGCTATCGTAGAGTTGGTGGTGCAATGTGGCTCAGAACAGGGAGCCATTTTGTTTATCTGTTGCCATGTATTTAGAGAGCCTGGAGTTCTACAAAAATGTCTGACTGCCAACTGTCATTAACTGCCAATTCTTCAAAGTAGTCTGGCTGCCAATTGTTGCTAGTAATTTGGTTCACACTTCCCTGCTATCCAGGGTGCACCACAAGGAGGCGAACTAGCATCACACCCCAAAAGTTTATTTGTTCTTATAAACTTCTACAATGGGTCTTCTCCAGTAAAAAAAAAAAGAAAATAATTTCTATGATGATTTTCCAGGATAAATCTCTACATGAAGCTAGATTCTAATATATTCAGCCAGATCAGTGGTATTTCTGACTTAACACTATCTCTGCAGAGTGAAAATGGTTCTCCATAGTCTTAAAGTTTTATTCAACAGCTTCTAAGTAGAGACTGATCCTGGAGTCTTCTCTATACATAGCATGTGGTGGACTTTTTCATATCATCATGACAAATGGTGACTAATGCTATCTACATCTAGGAATTTGGAATATGTTATTGTCCATGGTATTAGTGCTTTAGTCCATCTGGGAACTTTTTTTTTTTACAGAATACCTTTGAAGGTCCACAGTGATGCTCTTGTTATATAAATTTATGCAACACATTTTAACATACATTTCCCTGATATAAGCTATTAAAATGTAAATACTTTTTGTTGCACATATCTTTCAGAAACCTACATTCATTTTCAGATACATCTCTCAGAAATGGATTTTTTGTGCAGATTTCTGGCCAGACAAAAAAGAATGTTAATGAATTCCATTGCTGCAGCGAAGTAATTTTCCGTCAGATCTCACAAATCCATTTGCACATATCCAACCTGTCCAATTTCCAACAAGTAGGTCAAATATTTTGGAGAAATACTGTTTGATTTGCCATCTTTAATCCTGCCATGTGAAATCCCACGAAGATCTTAGACCTGAAGACCTAATATTTGGAATTTATATACTTTCAAAGTTGGGACCAATGTCTGGAAGAAAATAGCCACTGAAACGAGTATAGACATGGATGAGGGTGGAGTGTATACCACTCATACTCCCCTTATATTTTTATATTTTCAAACTGTACTTTCCTTCTTTAAAATTCAGAAAGTGAGGACAAAATACACTCATATGAGGATCAATTATTTAATGTTCTGTGGAGAGTGATTTTTATTTACTATAATTATCTATTCTTTGTGAGCTAATTCAGCTATTTCTTTAGAGATCCACACTGAACTTGCTCATGGAATTGATAAGCCTCCCTTGCCAGTCATGTCCTGCTCTCTATAGATCCTCACTGGACCACAGGGAACCACCTGTTGATCATTGAGATTTATTTTTAATGGGATGGGAAAAGAAGAGTCAGTGGGTAAGACAACATTGTAAGATGTATTGACCGATCCATGTTATAAACATGTTTGTGGCTGAGAGTTTGTCTTTTTCTTTTCATTTTCCTCACTTTTTGGTGGGTAAAGAAGGGATATAGGATTGTTTTTATAACATGCTATTTTAGGATTAATAGTTTCATTATAGGTTCATAGGTTTCCTATCTCAAAAATCCAGAAAAACAATGCAACCCATTTTGTGGAACAGTAGTCAGATGGACTATGAAAAAAGGGAGCCATTGGGGGCTATATATAAACATGATCTATTTGTTGTATCTTGTTCTTGTAAATTGAAATTATTCACCCAATGCTCCAGATAAAAACTGAACACTCATCACACAACACTAGCTTTTATGCTAGGAGCATATAAGCACTAGATGGATTATTGTTTCATGATCCTGGAACAAAACTATATAAGTGATCCCTAACAGTCAATACCAATCTAATGGTGTACGATCAATCATTTCATGATCAAGAGAGCCAGTTTTTATATGTAACGAAGTTCAGATTTTGGACATGTCAAGGTGGTCTTCTGCGTGATCACATAAGAGAAAGTGAGAATGCATTTCTTCCAAACTGAGGCAGACAGATCCTTTCTTTTTCTGCAACTAATCCAGTTGAAGTAGAAGTTGCAGTTTCAATAGTTATGCTGGTATCTTATTGGACTAGGTATATCAAGTGAGCATCACAAAAAGCAAAGTCTTATCAGTAGGGTGCAATACTGGAATTAAATATTTTTACAAATATTTATCAGAACTGTATAAATGTACACTCGATATGTATTTACTGCATGTTGAATTACAGTTCAGAGAAGCATAAATCAATGTGTATTTTTTATTTGTTTAGCTAGTGGAAATTAAATGAAAGAGCATGCATAAACCAGCTTTCTTCTCCTCTACATATCTGTTCTGCTAATTCTTCAAACTATATGTGTACTTGAGAAGTTCAAAGAGTAATTTTTAGGTTTTTAAATTTCCTTTGAAATAGAAAATAGGGTTATGTCACCTACCCCAACAGCACAACTCTCATGTTTAAAATTCAGCTGTAACAAACTTTAGAAATTTAGTACATAAATGCATTTTCTCTCCTTGGTTACCTACAACTTTGAATTATATTGCTTTAAGCATTACTGTTCTCAACTGAAAATTTCTCATCTACTCTAGGTGTCATTTAACTATGTGTTAAATATGATTCGTATAAGGGATGCAAGTATGATAATTAAAATCCAAAAGCAATTAGCCTTTTGTTTATTTCACTGAACATTTCAACTCAAACCTAAATGAATACCAAGAAATAGAACCTGAGCCTAGGCAAAAGTCCAGAAGTCTAAATCATATCCTGATTGAATGGACCAACAACATCATGGAACAGCTTTGTTTATATAAGCATTTTATTAAGTAGTCCGCTATAATACAGAATATAGTCATCAAAGGGATGAAAAACAGTTCAGGAAATCTGGGCCTGTAATTTTGTGTGCTTCCAAAATGGCAGGTTTCTAACACTATTAGTCAAAAGCAAATGTGAACAAATTTATTCAAGCCAAGGGACGCATTTAGACTTTGAGAACATCCTATCTCATTCCAAAAATGATGACACAGTTCTTAATTTGTTTTTAATTGTATTTTAAGTAAATGTAATTAATTTTTCTTCATGTGGATTTAAAATTTTGTTCTTTTGGATATTAAAATTTAAACTTTTAGAAGAGTCTTACGGATTTTAGCTCTGCAAAAGAAACAACACAGCATTCAGTCTTTTTCTCCTAACTGAATTTTTGTACTACTGTAAGCTGGGGAGGGACAGAGTAATGGGAAACTATAAGAGTTATATAAATGGAAAACAAAATAATCTCAAAAGACAGATACATACAATACTATATCAGAGGCAGAACAGTTGCATAATAAAAGCCTCACTAGAAAGACCTTCATGGTAGACTTCAGAACAAAATGAAGTGTACCATATGACAAATACATAGATAGCAGTTGGACAGATGTAATCAACTGTAAAATTTAGGTAAATAATTCATACTGAATATATTTATCCTGCATTTATGCTTCTCCAAAAATGTGCTTAAATTGGCATTTACTAGTTACTTTGGATTTATTTCTTATATATCTTAACTTGCTGGTTTGCTATATTGAAATAAGTTTCTTGAAAAATGATGGAATATAAATAGGCATGTTAGTAGAGTAATTCAAAATATAAGAAGAGCTCTGGATCAAGCAAAAAAAGAAAATCTAGATGCAAACTTAGTTCCAACAGTGGCCGATCAAATACTCTTGGGAAATCAATGACATAATGTGAAGGCAACAGGTCTCACTTTGTGGCTTCCCAACATTTGGTGACCCATAGCATTCTGCCTTTCAAATTCTCCCAGGATCAATCTTCCTTTAACTCTTCCAGTTTGTTTGAATACCATCCTTCAGCAAATTTGCCATAACAACTTTCAAATGCAAAGTAGACTATGAAACGAAAGTAAATAAAAGCATCCTTTTAAAAAGTAAAATACCTTTAAAAGACTGGGAGAATATAAATATCTTTTTTCCTGTTAATAAGACAGTAACATTGGCATTAGCTCTACTACTGGAGTTCCCACAGTCAAGGTTTTTAGTTAATATTCCATTTATCTTAAATACAGGAACACATGGAAAGCCAATGAAGGTGCTTTGTACACAAACTACTGGTGTGGAAGCAGAGAATCCTTCAGATCCTCCCATCATTTAAAGATAGTTAAAGATAAATAGTAGACTTTAAAATCAATATATAAAACCCTTTCAATGTGTCAAAGTAGCCTTCTCTGTGATCCCATACAAGAAAGTGAGAATGCACTTCTTCCAAATTAAGGCAGGTCTCTGGTCTAAGACTGTAATAAACTGATTGATTGAAATTAAGGCAGACAGATCTTTTTCCCGTCTGCAACTGATCCAGTTGAAGTAGAAGTAGAAGTTTCAATAGCTATGCTGGGATCTTAATGGAAATAAGCAAGGCAAGTTACCATTATATCTAACTCCTACCAATTAGCTCAAATTCTAAATATTGACTTGGATCGAATTCAACTGTCTATTCATTTTCAAAAATAAACTTGCCTACAATATTTTAGAGTAGCCAATGCAAACTGCAACAAGGCATTCTATCTCTTCACTTGGAAAGGCTGCCATTGGTATATTATACTAAAACCATGAGTGATACTCCTGATCTCTCAAAATGACAAAGATTGGTTTAAGAGTATCTCCAGGCTTCAGAATGGATCCTGTATGTTAAAGGAATATATCTCATCCAGAACAGGTTGAACATCATCTCTCAAAATAAACAAAACACTTATCCATTTCCAATTCTATTTCAGAAGCACTGGAATGAACACACACACACACACACACACACACACAAAGAGATTCTGTCATAACCTGTCCTCTTCTATTTACTCCATCTTTGGGCACCCCTGAAACACTGATTTTACATTTCTCTTTGATGAAACAACTAGTCTATCCTGTGAAAGGGATAAAGAAAGAAAAGTAAAGAAATTTGTTACAAGCCAGTCTCAAATTTCCACCCTCTAGAAAGGATTTAGAAAGTGATTTCAGTTTACTTATGTTTCAGTTTCTTCCACTGCACTCCTCTGCCTAGGTGTACAGACGCAGAGAGGTTGTTTTTATTATTTAGTTAATATGAATTACAGGCTTCAAGCTCCCTCCCCTCCATATCCAAAATGAGGAAGCATTCTCTTTTCTCTATTTCCCCCACTCGTCTTTCCCCCTTCACCAACACGATTTACATTCTCAATGTAATGTATTAAAAAGTTGACAGGGCCGAAAGGATTCACATGATGTCGGCTAAGAAACCCAATTTCCATGATGAATTGCCCGGAGCCCCTGAATCACAAACCATTTTTTCCGCTGCTCAGAAGTTGGTTTTTTTTTTTAAATCTTCTTAAAGCCTCTCTCCTAATCTTCAGCTAGAAGAGATGGGTGAAAGGATTTTTTTTTAAACTAAGGAAAGTATTAGCATCTTGGTTGTTGTGCATCAAATTTGAAAATGCAAGGTTAGTAATATTTCAAATCAGCTGTGGTCCAAGCCACTTGCTAAGTATTCTCTGTTCCTCTCTTCTTCTTCACCTCCCGGAGTTTCTGATGGCAAGAATGCAGAGCCATTATGGGGATTGTGTGTGCATTTGAATGTGTGTGTCTGTGTTCACACATTTAATGGGCAGGGAAGAGGAGGAACAGGACAGAATAATTGAGGTGTGCAACTCTCCACTGTCATTCTTTCATGAGGGAATGTGCGACAAAAATCACACACTTGAATGATTATGTGAATTATAACTGGCTAAACTATGAGGCTGTTTCACCACAAATTTATACTGAGACAACCATTTGGGGGTGGCCTTTTTTTTTGCTCCAACTTTAGGTATTACAATAGTTCTGTGGCTACTAATAAAACAAGTAGTTAAGCAGTAAAACACATATAGCATGCCTTAAAAATATATAGCATGAAGTTGTCCTAGCAAGATCTACACAAAGCAGTTTATTTTTTATATAGCTTGGCTGTAAAGTAATATTTCCTTTACTGCAAAAACTAGCTTGTTTGATTTCTTCTTCATCAGATACATATATTTGGGTTTAATTGGAGAATCACAAATGGATTTAACAAAAAGGTTTTCTTCTTTATTTCTGAAAATACTCACTCAATATTAGCATTAAATCAGCTCAGAAACAACCTATATTTTTAGTCATTTAATCTGATGACCCACAGGTACATTGAGCAGAAAATCTATGCTTCAGGGTTTTTGAGTCATTGATTATTATATTCATCATAAGTATTGCTCCTGGACTTATATAATTGGGGGAAATATCAATATAGCTATTTCATGAAATGATATATAGAGATCTGGTGGGGAAAAATATAATTTGCAAGGCTAAAAAGGTAAAGAGAATGTAATGAAGGAGCTGATGTAAACCAGTATTAACTATATTTCTCTTTTTAATCTCACTTATCTTGTCTTTCCCCATTTCATGTCTTAATTCTGTTGGCTTACTGTTTCTTTCTACAATTTCTTTAACATTGTTTATGTGAAAGGGAATCACATGATTATGTTCAGATATACATATATAGGTATAAATGATATATCGATACAGAGTTGAATCCACACAGAAATGTTGGTTATAAAGTTTTAAATCTACCCTTTCACTCTACAAAAGGATACTTATGATTCTTGTCACTAATTTACTGCATTACTGCATGGATTGACGAATTCAGTGATACCATAACTTCATAAAACAATAAATTAATATATATAGTGCCCTCCCATGCAATTAATACAATTAATTATTTCTTTTTAGAGTTGGGATTGGGCAAGAAATAAAAACATTTACCTTTAAATATTAAATATTAAATTATTTAATCAAGTATTAACTTTCAATCTATTTGTCACAAAGTTCCTTAAATTCACCAATATAACAATTGTCTGCTACAGTGTTTCCACTTTGTTTGATCGAGTTTTAAAAAAAATATTATGACCCACTTTAATGGTTTGCACTTTAATGGATCCCTTGTGGGGTCACAACCCATAGTTTGAAAGATTCTGCTTTATTGTATTTTCCAAAATCCATTATGTTGACTTATGGATTATGTTGATGCCTTTTCTATTTATCTCAATAACCAAACAGGACTCCTTGAGAGGACAAAAGCTACCAGGTATTACAGTATCATATTCAACTGAATTGTTGCATTCTTAAAGTTAGATAAAGTCACTTTCAAACACCCCAAAATTATTTTGAAATAGAATGAGCAGTTAATAAATCCAAAGAAAATTATTGTATACAACTTTATTGGGAGTGAATCTGTGGCCCAGGAACCTCTTATGATCCTCATTTAAACTTATAGGCCTATGAAAAACTCCTCCCACTTTTCCCATTGACCACATGTTCATGAAGTTTCTTTGCTATCAGTGCTAAGCAATTTATTCTGAACAGAAAACTGAACCAAAGAGGTTGATAGGATTTGCCCCTTGCAGCAGCAGCAAGTAACCAGTAGTTTGCAGTGGGTCATTGAAAGGGAGAAAGAGAATGTTAAGTTTTGAGTGGCATGTATGAAGAGGCATACCGTATTTCCCCATGTATAAGCACCCCCTTTGTATAAGCCACCCCCCCAATTTTTGGACTGTGAAGTTTTGAAAAAAAATATTTTATTAGAGAAACAAGTTATGAAGAAAGAAAATTTACAAAGAAACAAAATTCGACGTCTAGATCTACAACTTCGGTCATGACGCCGAAAGCGGTGCGGGCGACGCTAGCAATCTACGCATCGGAACGAGAGTAGGAACGAAGCATTCAGGCCGATGCCTAGCGTATGCATTTCTATCGCGTACTCGCACTCGTAATCGTATCATCACGTACAATTTTTACAAAAAAGTATAGCATACTGCTGGAAAACCAGTTTATTCCTACTTTATTATTTTATGCATTTTTCACGTATAAAAAGTGTACCTGCTTTGTATATGCCACCCCCCTACTTTTTGGGCTTGAAAATTTTGGAAAAAAGGGGTGGCTTATACATGGGGAAATACGGTATGTTTTTCAATGCTTCAGTTTTCAGTGCAAAATGTAGTATAATTGATTCAGCAATTTATTTGGTCCTAAGGTATAATTTAGACAGTCCTATAAAAATAGAATATGCTGAAGTTTGCTGGAACTATTTCAGCTTGCCACTGTCCTATCTCAAGGTCTACAATAGCCAGGTTTTTAACAATTCATAAAAAAGCAATATGATAGGAGCAGTATGGCTTACAATTGATTGTTGTTTTGATTGGGGGTCTTTGTTCCTCATGCCTATTTCCAAAGGATACCATGGTTAATGGTACTGAAAGCTGCTAAAACGACAAGGAGCACCAAAATGCATCCACCACTATCCTATCTACCCCAGATTAAAGCATTCCTTTTTTAAACAGAGAATGACATAAAACAGCTAGAACAGCTTTCTTCAACTGATGCTCTCTGGATGCATTGAACTTTAATTTATATTATTTACCCAAATGGCCCGGTTTTTAACCATCCTGGTAAAGGATTACAGAGAGTACCTAACTGAGACTTTGCAGTAAAAGTGTTTCACAACAACATATGCTTTACAATATTTATTGTACTACATTTTGCACAGCACCAAATACTAGCATTAAATGTAGGGGGAGTGAGAGTTTAGTGTTAGATCAGAATTTCTACCTTGAGAAATGAAAACTAGATGCCATGAAAAACATAAACACTTTTTTATTTCTTCTTATTTCTTGTTTGTGTGTATGCACCATCCTTATCACTGATTTATACTCAGGGCCATTAACCTCCTCCTTTTCCAAGTTTGTATTGATTTTTTTTATTCTTTATTGCTGTTTTCACATCTTCTTTCAACCATGAGGCTTTGTCACCAACAAAACTTAAACATGCATTGATCTCTTAAATAAAGTTTATAAATCCCTGATCAGTTACAAATAGTTTTCATTAATTGCAATAAGTACATCATAAGGAAACACACTTTATTTATCTCACTCTTCACAATTGCACTTCTAAGTTGGGTACAAGTCAGCAAACTTTGCTATCTGACTTAAATGCTGATCTTAACAACTGGAATGGCAATTTCAAGCCACTTGCTTCAGAATAGATTCACTAAAGTCAGTAGTATGACTTTGATTTTTAATATACATTTTATATCAATCTGTTTGCATGCCATAGAAATATACAAGAACTCCCAACTCTTTAACAACACTGAACATTGTATAGCAAATGCATATTATTTAAAATAAGGAAAACAACAAAACTCCACTAAAAGAGTTCTTCCGCTAGAGAAAAGCAACCCTTAAAAGACAACCAAACATATCACCTACTCTGTGTTTGTGTGTGATGACCCATAGTCTCTCAAAATAACCCAAAACCCAAAACATACATTCAAGTCCGGTAAGGCCTTCAACTTAACTTCACTGTTTTATTAGGCACAGTTTAAAGTCACAAAAGTAAATAATGAGGCAAAAAGAAAACCAAAACAAATTGCATTGACAAGAGTTCCAAAGCAAGCCAAGATAACTAATCATAAACTCCAAGAAAATAACCAAGGAGAGTCCTTGGGAAGAATGCCAGCAAAGATAAACCTCTTTCAAAGTAAACACTAAATTGACTCCAGCAATTCTGACTGCGCAGTTACAAACTTATATACATAGCTCCCAGCTGCAAGCCACAAGGAGGATCATGGTAATCTCCTCTTGAGTAGACCTCGCTTTTCCCTGATCCTCTCCTCCCTGCATGACCTAGGATGGATAGGGGATGGGCCTGGCTCCTCCTCTGATTGCTCAGACAGCCTCTGCCCTTCCCCAGCCTCCTCCACCACCTCTGGAGCTACACTCCCACTCCCTGTTGGTTGTTCCTCCTCTTCCTCAGAGTCAGTCTCCACCAGGGGCATGATAGTGTGTGTGTGTGTGTGTGTGTGTGTGTGTGTGTGTGTGTGTGCAAGGATGAGTTTCAGAGTTGCTTTGAACACTGCCAGAATGACCAGACTAATTTGGGGGGCAATGGTGCACCAGAAATTACACTCTTAATTACTGGTACCTGAAACTCTGCCTGATAGTACATGGCTGATGCCACAGAAAATAGTTCTTTAAAAAACAGACTCTATGCCATTAAAGGCTTTATAGGCAATAACCAGTGCTTTGAATTGCAACCAGAAGCTTACTGATAACCAGTGTAGTTTGAAGAAATGAAATATAGCCATAATTGCCATCATATTCTCAACAAGCTGCAAATTCCGACTACTTTTCAAGGGGAGCCCCATGTAAAGTTGTCCATGTATAAAGTAGCCAAAGGCATGAGAAAGTGTTTGAAGGCAAAGATCTCCCAATAAGTCTCTCTCAACCTCCAGGGAAGACCATAACTGACACACTAAAGGAATTTGTGCAGACCTTCCTAGCCACAATGTTATAGGTTCTTCGAATAGGAGCTGTGAATCATAATCCCCAAATTGTGTACCTGTTCCGTAGAGGACTAACACATCACCAGCCCCTTATATCCCAAACAATAAACATTTCAGTGATAGTTTTGATTTCTTAATTGATGCAAAATGATGTTTCAAAATTAATCATGTTGAAAATAAAATCACTGTATTTGTTTTAGATAGGAGTTACTGAAATCAGCAGAATCATGGTTTAATAATTAAATGTAGATGTAGTGCCATGAATATGCATTTCCTTTCTTACATAGCATGTAATTGGGATGTACCAATATTTAAGAAATATGTGGGCATAAAAGGCCAGAGAAGCATACAATTTATTCATGCCATTTAAAAACCTTTTTATGCAATAAAACTTATGTTAGAGACTCTAGTACTATACAGTTAAAACAGCTATAAAGATAAAGCAGTATTTAAGACATAGTCCTAAAATTACTGGGATGTCCCACGGAAAGATTATTTACATTACACTCACTATACATAATAAGGGAATTTGGTCTTAATTTTTGTTAGCTTTATTAGAACATAACAAATATAGGCTTTGTTTATGGACCAATGTATTATATAAATCTCAAAAATTGTTTACTTCAATAACTAAAGGTGGTATGTGAATTCAACCATTAAGACTTAACTCTCAGTAGGCATTTAGCTGCTTAGAGTAATAATCACCTAAATATATGTTTTAGGAACAGTTGTCACAGCAGCCATCAACCATCAAAAAACAACATAAATAAGAATGATAAGAAAAAATCAGTAGTGCCAGAGCTCCAGGACAAACCACTTCAGAGGCTTGCTTTTGAAACCCTTAACCTTCCCTTTTGAAAAGTTTCTGGTTATGTTTTGAAATTCTTAACATAAAAAGACCTAATTGTATAGCTTTCTGTATAAATTAATATTTTATTTTATGATTGTACCTATGTCCTTTATCCTCCTTCCTTTTTAGATTCATAATAATATTGAAATAAATTTCATGGATGAGTTGAATATGAGTTTTCTTATTTGCATCCAGTAGTCTAACTAATGCATGTTCTGTCTATATGTCCTTCTACAAACTTCCAGGAATAATATAGATATCCTGTTTCTACTTAAAGCTTTTATTTGCAAACTTTAATCAATAATGCAGTTGAGTTGATATAAGGACATCTCAGCAATCTATATATAACTTTCAGAGGTTCTGGTTCATGAAATTTCTATAGCAGAACATAAAAAGGAAATAAAATCTTAATGTAAGAGCAGGAAGCTAGGAAATTTTGGCCATAAGATTAGATCTATTACCTGCTTTGAGAAGGAGAATGAATAGTTATTCTGAATACATTTCTATGTCATGATCTCAAAGTGATTTCTCATAGCTTCCCTGTTGATGATATTGACTTACTTTATTGGGTTGTAAGAAGGATTGCTGAGATAATTTATATTTAACAAATTCATTAATTTAGTGAATAATAATTTAGAGTAAAGCTTGGAGGAGGAGCATAAGCTGTATATTTATCATGGAATTTTTAAAAAGTTTTTCGCATTATAGATAAAATATAAAAACTTACATTCAGAAATAAAATATTGCATATCTTTTATATGAGGTGGGGAGAAAGAGGGAGGGAGGGAGAGATCTAAGATTGAATATATCAGAACTGCATCTCTGGTAGCTTCCATCTATTAGTAATCTCTTTTTCTTAAGGCTATCTGGTCAACCCCTGCTCCATAGCACATAATATTAACTTCTTTGGAAAAGTGAGTTATTCTGTACAAATTTCCATATATTGACCTTGATGGAAAGGAAGAGAGGCCTTTGCCTGACTTCATATTCCCTCTTACTTACCTGAGCATGACAAGCAGCCCTGAAAATGTATCTAAAAGGTATTGAACTATTCACTGAAAATGTGCAGCAGCAACCCTTCGTGGTAGGCATAAAAACTACAACTGTTCTAAGCTTGCTCATTGTTTAGCTTCATTGTGATATAAAAACAGAAGAGCTAACTCCTAAAATTTCCTTTTGCTAATGGTCTACAAAACATATGTCGTTAGTAAAACAAATGCTTTGCATATTTTAAAAAAATCTGTAAGTAGGGCAAGGAAATGTTCCATTCTGACAGAAGGCAATTAATTACCAGGCTAGTCTAATTTGTTTCTGCTGAGTAAATAGCATTTTTTTAAATCTTCTCATGTCTTAAGAAAGATATACACTTTTTGAAAATCCACTATTAGTTTGGATTTCTAACAAGTAGACTTCAGAAATAATTCTTTGATTTGTTAATAGCATTTGGAGGAAGGAAAAATAAAACTAAAAAGCAGGGGGGGGGGGAGTCTCCAGCTGGATTCTTTTTTCAGCTTGCCAATGGAATTAATTTTTCTTCATAAATTAGGGTCCTTCATGAATATATGGAGCTTTGCGCATATGGGTAGAATTCTATACAGCACAGAATGTGACTGGTGGGTGATTATATGCCATCTAACATTTTAGTGACATCTGTAAAGTACAAGCCATATTTGCTGGCTTAGCTTGCTTTTCCTTGTGTTTGCAGGCCCAAGTTTTGTAAACTAATCTGTATGAGAGAATTTTAATTCTTAACAAAACAGGGATTTGTGTCAGTTCAGTAAGATCTACTTAAGTATTAATCACTTATCAAACAGAGCTTTTTACATTCAATTCCTATTTTGATTTTTTTTTTATTTTAAGAATTTTTTTGTCCAACTCATCCCTTCAGCTAAAAATCAGTGACAATTATTCTAAACTTTTAAAAAAATCACCCTTGAATAAAACTGGAGTATATAGGTGAATATAATCAAACATTAATTTCATTCTGTAAAAATCCTTAGTTGGATTTTTTTGCTGAATGTAACCTTAATAGCATGATCTGTATTCAGAAAACTGAGCTGTTTTCCAAAACTCTGCATTTTGGCTTTCATGTAAGAAATTCATATATGACACTTTGTTTGCCAATTACAATTATCCCAAATGGCAATTAATGTTCATGTGCAACATTAGCTGTATAAGCAGCAGGTAATGACCCTGCTGTTTCCTTTTCACCAAAATCAACATTTTCTAAAAGTTAAAGTTCTCTACCATTAAAATAGCGCCACACTGAACATAACCAACATAACTTCTGTTCTAGCTTCCAGTCTGAAAATGGTATTCTCTTTAGCATTGTCTTTGCCATCAATCTTAAATTATTTGTCATTCCATGGTGGAAAATCTAGCTAAGTTTAATACCATGTTTTTGTGCAACTGAAACTTCCTTTGCTTTCTTCTATCCTGACATAGCCAGCTCCAAAAGATTCCCCAATCCTTCAGAGTAGATCTGGATATGGTAAAGGCAGCTATAGGAATAGTTAGGTGATCTTGAAAAATCTAAACAGAGTTGGACATGAAAAATTTCTAGTGGGGGTTTCGGAACATAGAGAATCCCACTTCAAATGGAAGAGTCAGTTCTCCATGGGATTACCCAATGAATCGTAGAAAAATTGCAGGTGATTCACTCTAACCCTATCACCAACCAAAATCTAATGTGGGAAAAAGTGAGGTATTTGCATGATTAATACTAAATTCACTCTCTCATTTGTCTTCCTAAAAACATTTTTTTTTGTAGTACCAAAGAAATGACTCTCCAATAGAAAGGTATGTAAATTGTGTATTTTGAATGTAAAGAAATGCTGAACATGGCAGTCTTTCAGAATGACAGTCTTGAGCCCCATAAATTCCCTTGGATCATCTCTAGAAATTGTTATAAAGCAATATAATTTTATATGCATGCTAAATCTGCAAAAGCAGCATGATAATTCTAGTGGGAAGGATGAGCACAATTCCTCAACTTTCCTGAAAGCTTAATACTTTCATTCAATAAGCAGAAGTTTGTATCCAAAGACTTAGACATATAATACTTTGGGGTCCATTTCCACTCAGCTGAAAAGAAACAAACATTATTTAATGTTACTGCATTCAGCTTTTCTCTAAACAAATGATTAATGTCTTATTCCTGAGATATGCACATCTTTACATGTTGTTAGCATTGTGATATTTCTAAGCCATAATCCTTTTTTCAGTTAACTAAGTAGTGATTAGTTAGATCAGTTTTGCCAGACTCTTGCTGAACTACAACTCCCATTAACAACATATTAAAAGGTCTGGGACTTATCGGATCCGAGACCAGTAGGTTGGGGAAGGCTGGATTTGATTATAAAAATAATTAGTGTAGTGTGGGACATTAAATTATTACCAAGCTACAAATTTCCTGAGAGAAAATGACTGTTGTGGAAATATTCCCATGTGAATGCTTAGGAAAACTGACAAAATAATTGTTAGTTGACACTGGTGGCTTAAATGAATTAAGACGTTTCTTTTCCTGGCTGCTGTGAACTTGTCTGTAAGAAAACCTCTTGCTATAGTACAAAAGAAAAGACTCCTCTGCTGAAGATCGTTCCACACGTTACATATTTTAAAATTTACAGATTATTATTTGAATTAAAAGCATGAGTTCAACATACACATATGTTACATTTTCAAGCAGAATAAATTATAAATTATATAGAACCTAGTAAACCTAGACTTCTTGCTTCATAAACAGTGATAGCCTCACTGATGTAGATGACAAAACTGGCTAATACAATATATATTTTTCATTGACTTCTACACCCAATGGTCACAGCAGGCATCTCTGTTTCTATATCTCCTCTTTATATGTCAATAAAGTAGGGAGAATCTAATGTTAACATGAAAAGAAGCATGCAGATGAGAGACAGCAATCACCATTGCTTCATTTTCTCTTAATCTATTGTCCTAAACATTTAATTGAGCTACAGGAAATATTCCTAAAGCCATACATGGTAGACAAATTACCATTAGTTTGACTATTAGTTTCATTCCATTCCAAACTAAATTTTGGTGCTTTTGTTCAAAAGTGGCTCTTCCTCCATTTGATTTCCTTATTATTATTTCAAGAGTTTGTTGTCTGGAAGACGCTTTCTTGAGTCTGTCCAGACAAATTTGTTCTTAGGGGAGTTTAAACAGCTTTGAAGATGAGGTCTCATAAGGTATGGTCTCATATAAATTCTTGCTCCAAGTTCAAGCCCTTTTCATTTTCTCTTTTTTCTGGAACAGAACATTGAAAACTGTTCTTGCTCTATTTCCTTATTTTATTTTCTCATTGTGTCATATTAGCTACCATATAGTGTATTTCCCCTAAAAAAATAAAACTGCATTTTGTCCAGTTATCTGATGGCATGGAATTTTTGGGTTTCAGTCCCACAATATCTGGAAGTTATGCTAATTAAATTTCTTTTTTCAAATATATGTATGCTAACTATCCTATATTGTTTTCTTGCATGTATGAATAAACATGTAAAGCTTTTTGAATTTACTTGAATTTATTCAAGCAATTCAGTTTTTTTTTCCAATTGCCTGTGAGCGCTTATTGAGACCTAACTTACAGAAATATTGCAGTTGCATAAATGTTGTGCATAAAATCTTCAGTTATTTTAGTGTCGGCTTGGTTTCTCCTCTCATATTCTCATTGTACCTGGATCAATAGTACCCAAACTACAAGGTGCTATCTATATAAGATGAGCAAAGATCTAATGGCACTTCTAGACAACCAGGATTTCAGCTTTGGAATCCTTATTCATCACTGCCACATAGCTTGAGAAAGTGGGAGAGAGGGTGATTTTTATTGATAGCTCTAAGTAGACAAAATAGAATTCTTTTGTTAGTTCAAGGTCATGTAGTGTGGCATAGGAACAAAAAAGAACTTACTTTGGGATTGGTTCATGTGATGTGATGATGAGAGAAAGGGGGATGGTTTGTAGTTTGGGACATTGTGGGAAGTCCAGGAAACTTTTAGTTTTGAAATTCCACAAATATGCCAGGTGCTATTCTAATAAAGGTTCTTTTGAGATTATGATTGTCTCAGAGTTACTGATTGGAATGGAGGTTTCCTGGAACCCTGACACAGTATTTCCATTGCCAACATTGATTATTTCACAATTAAAATAAATATATGCATGTTTCACATATGCTTCTATGTTGCATCAGTTGTATGGATCCAAGCAATGTACAGCACAACATACAATACATATGGTTAATAGAAACATTAAAATTTATCAAGAGCATTAGGCATATCAATATCAATAACAAATACCATCAACATATATTCAACATAATATAATAATACCATCATAACACACCATGCAGCAATACATTGGTCTTGTGATAGCTTATACATAATCTCTGATTGCTGTCAGTGGGAAAGTTTACAACAAGGGATTTGACAAGTTGCAAGATATCAGGGGTGATATAAGAGAAATTTAGCATTACCTGTGCTACCTTCATTGAAGTATACAGAGCTGATTCTTGTAGGAAATACAGTTATGTCTACCTGTTGTCACCACTGGAGTTCCCAATTCCCACTGTAGAAAATGGGATAATTAAAACACAGTGCATCAGCTGGTCAGCTGGGGGGCTTATTGTGTTCTACTATTGCAACTGAATCTTCATTTAGACCACTCTAAATCTCTTGGGTGCATGCTATGACTGTTCTAAAAGGCACTAGTGGTGTGTAATGATGCTTTGGTTGGTAGGCTTGGGGTTTCTTTTCTTTGGGGGGGGGCGGTATTTTTTTGTTTCATTGTAAACTATCCAGTATTATGTAGTTGATAAGTAGCCATATAATATTTTTAAATAAAAGATCTTTTGAACCAATTTCTGGCTATATGCAAATTTGCTTTCGTATAGAAACTAAAGTCAGCAACAAAAATATTATACGAAATTTCAAGCATTCCAAATATAGGAGTGAACTCTGTAGTATGTGGTAGTGATTACTGTGAATTAACTAGCAGAAATATTGTAGTTGTATAAATGTTGTGCATACAAAATTCAGTTATTTTAGCATCAACTTGGTATCTCTCTCACATTCACATTGTACCTGGATCAATGTTCTTTTTAATAACTAATTGATCTTTTATTAACATACAATAATTCATTTACTAAATGTAAATTAAAGACTTAATTGAGCTGCTTAATCTGAAGTGTCAGCCTCATAAGCATAATGTATAGTTTAATTAATTGAAACAGCTGATAACAGCATGTCATCTGTCACTATATTCACTGACCTGGGAGTAATTCTCAGTTTGAGGAATTTGCCATAAACATAGGCAAGGATCTGGTCAACTCATTTACTCATGAATAACCTTGGAATTATATCTGTACCAAGGGGACTTCATCTGTGTGCAGTTTCAGTGAAGGACGTGGATTTAAATTGGTTGAACTGAATTTATATCAGTGGGGGAAAAAGTTCACAATTACAACTTTTATATCACTGTTCTGAATCTTCTACACAGAAGTGATATATACCAGACGGAACACAGGATCTAAAGTATACTCTTGTCAGTATAAATATTACTTTATTATTTCAGCCTAATCTACCTGGAGCCAATTTAAGTCATACATGTAATATTTCTGGATATGGATTTGCTTTGTTTAAAAGTCAAATATACATCCAATATCCATAATGTCCTGGTATATTTTTTTCTTGTTTGCAACAAAATAGAGGGAAAAAAACCTGCCCCCAGCCACTAAGCTGAGCTAAGGATCTTTTCTTTCTCCCAAAAGTATTCTGATGATGGAAAAATCAGTCCACAGTCATAAATAGTCCTAAACTACACGATGGCATATTTGAAGGCTTGTATTATACAAAGGCCACAGTCAAGAAAATCTCACACATTATTACTGACACTAAACTGCGATATAAATCTGACTAATTTTAAATATGATTTGTTCTACATTGCTTACATGTATTTCTGGTTGTTTTTATGCTCTACCAATTTCTTCTAGCTATTTGTCAAAGATATTGAGAAAACAACCTAGAAATTAGTTAAACAAATCATGATTACTTAATCTGTAATATTAACTTTGGCTCATTCAAGAATTCAGTTGTAATGAATCCAAGATACAAAAACATGAGCTTTCCGAACAGAAATCAAGAATTGGATTAATGTCATCATGGCTCTGATATAAAATCTATTCAGAAACATCTTAATTCAAGAAATATGTTCAAGATAATTTTCCAAATGATTTAATGAAAGTTTCTGAATGATCTCCTGTTTGAATAAAGTAATTGATGATTAATCATTGGGAGTACCAGGGAGATATTATATACATATTAGGGAATTGATGTCGTTTAGTCAGATGTGCCAATTTCAACATCGTATAGACAAGCCTAATTAGGATTACCTGAAGAGATAACTTCTTTATTTTAATGTTTGTGTTTTCCACAGTGGCAAGTAATACTTGTCTTTTCTTAATTGACATTAACAAAAAAAGAAAATAACCAAAAACAGAAGTAAATGAAAATATAAATGGCAAAAAGGAAAAGGAAAATTATTAAAGGGAAAAGATAGAGTAGAGTAGATGTTATTTTTGTTGCCATATTATCAGATTTTCTAAGACATTTGTTTTAAATAATTCATTTCTAAAAGGCATAGACAAATCCTAGGTGCATTAAAATTATCTTTGGGAATAAAACAATCTTCACACAATAAATGTCAAGGCTCAACATTTTGATAGATTGAAAATATTCAGGATGTAATTCAATATCACATTCACACTTTTAGCCCTTTTTTAACTGCATCATGTTTACACCCTTCATAATATTGAACCAAAATGTACTTTCAGTTATTGCTTTCATTTTTGCCTATAGAAAATAAGTTGTAGTGTGACTTCACAGTATGATGAGATATGATTGTTGTTCCAGCAGTTGAATAAACCACAACTTGCTCAGCTCATACATGCTAAGTCAAAACCCTAAAAAGCATTTGGTTGGGCATGCTGCATGATTCAGACCTTGCCAAATGTATAGGAATATTTAGAGTCTGGGAACAGGGAAATGTACTAAAGTAGGCTCTTGAGTGTTTTCATTCTCAAAGTGCAGAACTGTATCTAAATGCTTGCCTTTGTTTGTTTTAGGAATATAATTACTTTGAGATGAATCTCCTCACAATACTATGCCACGTACACTTTCCAGTTTATCCGCAAAATATCATTATCACTTATCAAGGAAGTTGTCACAGCTTATAGTTAAAATATCTTTGATACTTTATTTCTCAATAATGTAAAATATTTTTTGTAGTTTTTGAAACATACACATCCCTCTTCATTGGATTGCATATTTAAAGTATGCTACCAGGAAAGGACAGCAGAAATCCAAAGAATATGAATATATCAGTAGAAGCATACTTTTCTTCGGCTTGGTATTGCTTTGATGGATTGCATTTGGTCCAATCCATGAAAATTGTAGAGGAAGACATTTATAATATTGATGTGAAAGCAAATGACAAGAATACTTCCAATGCTACAATCACCAAGGTTGTCACCCCTTTATGTGTAAATGCTCTAGTTTGTTAAAATCAGATTTGGTGTTTCTGGGAAGAAATCAACAGCAGATTCAAGATATTTTGAAGGACAGGTTGAAAACTGAAGTGTTCTTCAAAAGAGACACATATTTTATAATGGGTGAATTGTAAACCTGACAGATCTCTGCATATTTGGACTTAGCCATGAACTCATTGGATAGCCTTATACAAATCAATACTTCTCAAACTATATTAGGTCTCCTTACGTAGTATGAAAAAAGTGTATTGAGACACATATATGCTATTAAATATTCAGAATACATATTCTTTCAAAAAATAGGGACATTCAGAAAAAATATTCTTCAAATGCATTTCCTCCTTAATGTGACATTGACAATGGACAATGCATCAGTAGCATACAGTGTCATATTTAATTAATGGAAGTTCTAAAAGTTGATCAAAAGGAATCACATGGTCTTCATTACTATATATGGCTGATGGAACATATCATCCAAACTTATATGGCGATGTGTTATCTTTTATCTCCATTTAGAGTATGAAACATGGTTTTAAGGTAATTGTTTTCTAGCAATCATTTCAAAAAGAAAGTTAAGTGCAAATAACAAGAAAAACAATAGAATGAATTGGACTTAGAAAGTACCACAAGCTTTAAAAAATTAAGCTTCCAGAAGATAAACTCAATATGCTTCAATCAACAGCTCATATTCTCTTGGGGGAAACAATCTTACCTATTTAAACAGGATATTTACCAGATAGTGCTGTATAAAGTATTTTTCTTTATTAAAATAATTGAGAAGACGGTCATGCACAGAAAGCAAGATATATACATTGTGATGATAATTTTAGCTGGTGAAATTCTTTACATCCCACCATTCCTCTCAGCTCAACCTGTCACCTATGGTGTCTCCTTCATCACAACAAACCTTCTAGATAGGTTGGGTAGAGATTGTTCTTGCTTAAAATCCCTTAGATTAGCTTTATGTTTGACTGTGGACTAAAACCTGACAATTGCTTCGCATACATGAACTTCTTTTCATAGGCTTTACCCACAAAAATGTGTTTTCCACAGTAGTGTAGAAAAATAGCAGGTAGGATCTGGACAATGGTCTATCTCAGTATCATACAATATTATTTTATACTGCATATAGTCATAATCTTAATGCTTATGTCCAGGTGTAAGAATTTCTAATGTAATACTGGATTTCATTTAATGAATTACATAAATATATTTCAATATAAATAGGAAAGGGAATGTATTTTAAATTAAATGCATACATAATAATATAGCGGTAAGTCTGAGAAAAACTATTCTAGAAGAAAACTGAGGACAATTTTTTCTTTATGCTTTGCATATTACATTCTGATTTTAAGGGAAAATATACCCATTTTATATTCACATTAGTTGCCTGAGTTTAAATCTCTCACACCTAAGATTAATACAGGCTTCACCCTGAATTACTTTGCAGTCTGAAGTAGTTTTGAACAGCAAAGCTCTCTACAAATTCACTTCACTTTCAGATACATAAAAGCATATAAAATATATGAAATATTAAAAATCTGTGTGTCCACACAGATGTATATTGATGAAAAAAGTGTGAGAATACATGTGCTAGTATAGTTATTTGCCTTTTATATGAAAATACATTTTCATTTCAGAACAATTATGAAGAGCATCAACTGCCATTAATTAGATTTTTTTCCCCTGCTTAAAATATGGAGTACAAGGCTCGTCATACACCTGTTCATTTATAACCAAATCTCACTAAATGCAGTGAGATTTATTCCACAAAGAAATACATAGGATTTCAGCAAAATGTTTAATTGCAAAGACTGTTGGGTTGCGATTCAGTAACCTTTTATATGCTGAAATAGAAAATATAGTTTTAAGGAGCAAAACAGTATCCATAATAAATTCAGTTCTAAACAAAAGTGAAAATGCTATCTTCTCATTAAATTTGTAAAAAATGCCCAATCAGTCTGTTGGAGATGTAATATCAAGTTACGTTTTCCAAGTTAATAACCATTAGTCAATTGTTATTTCTGTAGCATAATATTGTATATGTGTTTGACTTATCTAAAAGCTACTGCTTTGTTTTACAAAAAGCCAGAAATAATCCAGAGAAGCTACCTTCTCCACGCTCCAGAGACAAGTTGAAAGGGAGATAATTTCCTGGCATTTACTGCTTAAAGGCTGACTTAATACAGGATCAATAGGCATTTTTTTCATAGTTGTTCCAGTCTAGATTTTCACAGAAGTAGAACAAAGTCAAGGAACAACCTAACTCAGCTCACAGCAAAAAAAAAAAAAAAAAAAAAGTTAAAATAAGGGAAATGTTTTCTTAGGGAAAGAAAGGAAAAACCTTTGGATTTTTCAGAGTTGTGAGGTCAATGCAAAATTCCAGGCACCCTTTCCCACTGATTATGCTGGGTGCCACTTAGATAGCAAATGAGCCAATTTGGCACAGTGGTTAAAAGCAGGAGTGGGATTCTACCGGTTCTGTAGAACCCCTTGTTAACTTGTTAGCAGGGTAGAAGCAATCTCCTTTGGTTTTTTTCCACCCTTATTACATTCTTGGCAGACAGCCTAGACTTCCTGTCTCAGGAGCTTCTGAGGCTTTACTTTTAAGATTTTTACACTGCTGTTGGGAGGAAATACTTCCCTGGACAATCAGCACTTTGAAGAAATAATTGAATAATGAAGCAAAGCTTTTAGTGACAGGGAACCAAGATGAGTGACATTCAGCAAGGCTTTTTGGCTAGCTGGAAAGATTGACATTTGAACATCAGGATTCAGGCCTGGATTTGGGACAGGAACAGCTTTGGTCGCACTCTTGGATGATCTCTGATGGGAGCGGGATGGGGGCACTGCATCCATCCTTGCTCTACTTGACCTCTCAGAGGCTTTCAATACTATTGACCATGGTATTCTCCTGGAGCAGCTTCAGGGAATGGAAGTGGGAGGCCATGTGCTATCCTGGTTCACTTCCTTCCTCTGCAGCCACTCTCAGTCAGTGCTGATGGGGGGGGAGACATCCAGCCCTCACCTACTGCATTATGGTATTCAGCAGGGCTGAGGGTTCCTATTCAATATTTATATGAAGCTGCTGGGTGAGATCATCTGCCACCATGGACTGAGGAATCACCAATATGCTGATGATACTCAGCTAGAGGTATCAGCCCATGGTGAGTTGAGTGATGCCGTGTCCTCCCTGTTGCAGTGCCTGGAGGCAGTCAGGGATTGGATGGGGAGCAATGGGTTGAAACTAAACCATGGCAAGACCAAGTGGCTCTGGGTCTGGGGTTCGTTGGCTAAGGGAGAATTGCCATCTTTAGTCCTGGATAGGGTGGCACTACCCGTTGCGTAATCTGGGGGTTCTCCTGGATCCACAACTTCTACTCAAAGAGCAGGTGACAATCGCGGCCAGGAGGACCTTCGTGCAACTGCAGGTTGTGTGCCAGTTATGCCCATTCCTGGACCAACAATCCCTATTCACAGTCACGCATGCCTTGGTCACATCCATTTTTGACTATTGTAATGCGCTCTACACGGGGCTGCCCTTGATGAGCATCAGGAGGCTCCAGTTGGTGAAAAATACAGCGGCCCACATGGTTTTGTGCAGACCCTGGTATGCACATGTTTCACCTCTCCTGTGGGAACTGCACTGGCTGCCGATTTGCTTCTGGGTGCAATTCATGGTGCTGGTTGTCACCTTTAAAGCCATCCATGGCTTGGGACAGGCTATCTGAGGGACTATCTCTTGCCAGTCACATCTACCTGACCCATTACAGTAGGGAGGCAGGGAATGTTGCAGGCCCCATCCTACACCTGATGGGACCCAGAAGAAGGGCCTTCTCTGTGGTGGCTCCCTCCCTCTGGAACATCATTCCCCCAGATATTAGACTGGCCCCCACTGATTCTCTTCCAGAAGGCATTAAAGACCTGGTTCTGCCAGCGAGCCTGGGAACCCAGAGCGGGATGGAGCCCATTAAATGGCTCGTGTAATGTGCTGTTGCTGGGGGGGAAGGGGGGGGATTTTACTATATTAATTTGTTTGATTTTACAAGTTTTATTGTTTTAAATTATAGTTTTATATGCTGTAAACCGCCTTGAGTCGCCATGGTGAATAGGCAGCAATGCAAATCTAATAAACAAATAATAAAGAAAATTTCACAAAGGTTTTAAAATTTACAAAAACATCAAAGAAAAAGCAAGAAATTATAAAAGAATAAAAGGACAACAAAACGATATCTGAAGAAGCAACTTCTGATCTTCTTTGCAGCACTTATAAGCACAGCAATGAAAATCTCCACTATTACATGTCAGGATTCTGTTCTTCTCATAAACAAAAAAATTTAATCAATAAAACTTGAAATCACCAGTTCGTTTTTATCCATTTTCAGCAAAAAGTCTATAAAAGGTTTCCAGATTTTTTATTTTTAAAAAAATAAATTTCATTAAGTTTTCAAATTTTAAAAAACATAAAATAAAACTTTATACATTGTTACCAATATCAAGACATCTTTTGTATCTCCTTATATTTTTCAGTATATGTATTTACTTATTCCTTTACTATTACATCTTACCCTTGATATAAATCAATATGTTTTATCCTTACACATCAATCTTCTCTATGGTATATATATTACATATTCTCTCATTCTTTTCCTAATTGCCATTTTATTTTCTTTTTATTTCTACACCACTCATACCAGGCATACCAGGCCCTATAGTAAATTGAATCTTCTCTGTCTTTTATTTTCGTTAGCCTGTCCATCTCTATACAATCTATTCTTTTTTATAACCATGCCTTCTAGTGGAACCCCTTTTTCTTTCCAGAGTTGTGCATACAAAATCCTTGCAGTTGTTAATATGTGTACATGATATATCTATCTATTTTATTGCATTTTTGTGTTATTATACCTAATAAAAAAAGTTTCCAGATTAAATTCGATTTTCTGATTCGTGATTTCTTCTAGCCATTGTCTAATTGTATTCCAATATTTTTTCACCTCCTGGCATGGAAATAAGTGGCTTTTTCTTTTCCACATTTCCAACAATTTAGGTCTGAGTTAAACATTTTTGCCAGTCTACCAGGAGGAAGGTGCCATCTCTAGAACATTTTATATTGATTTTCCCTGTATGCTGTAGATGTAATTAATTTGTAATTTAATCCCCACATTCTCTCCCAATTTTCCAGGTCCATATTATGGCCAACATTTTTCACCCATACCACCATCGTCTCTTTGACCACCTCCTCTTCCATTTTAAAATCTAGTAGAAAAATTATAGGTTCTTGAGATCATTTTCTTTTCCATTTCTTGTAGAAATTTATCTAATTAATGCTTTTCCATGCAGAAACAAAATTGTTCTGTGTCCTTTTTGTATCTCGCCTGAATTTGCATGTATGGCCACCAATCTATCTTTATATTTTGTTGCTGTAATTCTTGTCTCGTTTTTAATCTTCCTTGTGTGTCTAATAAGTCTTTATAATTCCTCTTTTTTCCCAGATCCATTGCGTTTGGGTAGATTTGTGCTTCCATAGTTGACAACCAGTTCAGTATTTTAGTATAATGATTCTTTTTAATTTTGTTCCATGTCCGAATTAATGAATCTCTAATCATGTGTCTCTGAAAATATGCATGCTGTTTACATTTCCCATCTCATAGAAAACTATGCCACCCTCTCTGCAAGTCATGACCCTCTATCGACAATACTCTTCTATTTTCCAGGTTGATCCAATCTTTAATCCATACCATAGACGCAGCCTGGTAATACATTTCCCAGTCAGGGAGTCCAAAGCCACCCCTTTCTCTTTTGTCCTGTAATAATTTCATTTTTATCCTGGCTTTTTTCCCATCCCAAACAAATTTACTTATTATTCAATCTAATTCTCTAAAAAAGGTTTTATCCAATATTATTGGTACAGTTTGAAAAAGATATAGGATTTTTGGTAGGGTTGACATTTTAATTGCCGCAATTTTCCCCAGTAGTGATAGCTGTAATATCCCCCACATTTCCAATTCTTTTTTGATTTGTATTATTAATTTGTCATAGTTATCTTTTTTGATTGAAGAGCATCTTGCTATTAACCAAATGCCTAAATATTTTACCTTTTTCACACTTTGCATTCCCAATTTTCCTTCTAATTCTTTTTCTTTTGCTTATCTTTTAAATTTTTAGTCAATAATTTTGTTTTGTTTTTATTTATCTTAAGGCCTGTGACCTTGCTGAATTCCTCTATTTCCTTTATTAATTTTACTCCTGTATCCTCTGGATCTTCCAGAAAAAATACTATATCATCGGCAAATGCCTGTACCTTATAATGCTCCTTTTTAATTAGATTAGATTTATTAGATTAGATTTTAATTAGGTTTCCAGATTTTTTTAAAAGTAGTTGTAGTTCCCTCCTTAATCAAACAGGTCAATTTAGCTATTTCTGCCATCTTTACAGTATGCCAGTTGATAATACAGAAAGCAGCACTTTTCAAGTTAAAAGTTATTTGACATTTCTGAAAGTTGTATTTTGTGTGTATATATAGAACCGTTTTGAGCAGTTAAGTTGAGGCACATGACCTCTTATAATTGTGCTACAAATCTTCCAAGAACTAATTAGTTAGTATGGCATAATTTGAATCCATCTGGATCTGCCAATATCCATTGGCCACATCAATCAGTGAAAATACCAAAACAGCTATAACTGGTAGAACATCAGCATCTGTAGTAGTAGGGAGATCATTATCTGTAGTGAAGTTTTGTACTCCTGAGTTTTGTTTCATGTTATTCATGTACAAACTATTCATTGTATGTGTGTGCGTTGTGTGTACCAGTTGCTTAACTTCCTGACAACTTACATCACAAACAATTAGTCTTTTGGGTCTCTATAGAGCTTCACACCAGTCCTGAAGTTAAGATAGTCCTACTGCAATTTGGCAGATCGAATCCCACCAGGCTCAAGATTGACTCAGCCTTCCATCCTTCAGAGATGGGTAAAATGGGGACCCAGATTGTTGGGAGCAATATGCTGACCCTGTAAACCGTTTTGGGAGGACTGTAAAGCACTATAAAGCGGAATATAAGTCTAAGTGCTTTTGCTATTACCCAAGGTTGAATGATCAGCAGCCAGTGAAAACAGCTTTGAGTTGTCTTTATTATTAAGGTTGGTTATACCGTCAGCTAGATGTTTAGACTGGATTTGGCATTTTTGTCCATCTTACAAATTCTTCCCAAAGACATTGTTTAATAATATTAAAGGTATTGTCCAAGGATATAAGCTATTCCAAGCCTATTGCCCTTGACTGATGATGATTTTGTCGATGCCAATGGTTTCAAGTGTTGTTCCAGATCCTTTTTGGGATTGTACCCAAGGTATCTATTACTAGTGGTACTACTTTTCTTTTATTTACACTGGTTTGGAAGTGAGAAAAAGATTTCCCAAATTTATTATTTATTTATTTATATTGCTGCCTATTCACCCATGGTGACTCGAGGTGGCTTACAGAATGTAAAACCATATTTAAAATAAAAACAATAAAAAATTAACAAAAACAATCAAATAAATTAATAAAGTACAATAGAACAAAATCTGGAAAAAAAAATTAAAAAATCACCTCCCAGCTCCCACCCAGCCCACCCTGATGACAGAAGATCACACAAGCCATTTGATGGGCTCCATCCTACTCTGGGTTCCCCAGGCCCGCTGGCAAAACCAGGTCTTCGGTGCCTTCTGGAAGAATATTAGTGAGGGGACCATTCTAATCTCTAGGGGAATGATGTTCCGGAGAGAGGGAGGCACCACAGAGAAGGCCCTTCTTCTGGGTCCCACCAGGTGTATCTCCCTCAGGGATGGGACCCCCAGCATTCCCTGCCTCCCCATTCTAATGGGTTGGGTAGATGTGACCGGCAAGAGACATTCCCTCAAATAACATGGTCCCAAGCCATGGAGGGCTTAAAAGGTGACAACCAGCACCTTGAATTGCATGCGGAAGCAAATCAGCAGCCAATGCAGCTCCCGCAGGAGAGGTGAAACATGTGCACACCAGGGTCTGCACAAAACCATGCAGGCCACTGCATTTTGCACCAACTGGAGCCTCAGGATGTTCTTCAAGGGCAGCCCCATGTAGAGAGGGTTGCAACAATCAGAAATGTAAAGAATTTCAGTCCTCATGGGAGCTGAGAACAGAGCTTCTTTTTCTTTTCAGAATAAAAGAAATAGTTTTAATTCTGGACTCTGAAGAGATGCACATTAATTATGTCTGCTCAATATGCTGCCCAAAGCTAGGTCTATTCTGACTTGTTAGAAAAGATTAAGGCCTGGATATCCAATTTCTCGATACAAAGAAACAAATACTCCTCCTGACCCATTACCCTTGGCACCGGCATATATAAATCCTCACTGGGGCCTTCTCCCGCCACCTCACTCACACCCACAGGACTTGGTGATTCTTAAGTAAACTGGTGAATTAATTACATAGCTGCATTGATAATAATTTGTTTCTGATCAAATGGTTTGACTTTGCATTTTAAATTAAAATAGTGTAAATATGTGATATATATGAATCTAGTCTGGTGGAAAGCCAACCTCGACCTGCTCGATTTTTCTAGCTTCAATAATTCTTTCTGCTACCACTGTTCATCTGAATCAAATATAGTTCATTTTATTTAAAAGAAATAAAGGTTTTTTTCCCATTTCAGGAAAATGAATGTTAAAGCCTGATAAGAAACTATAGGCTGCTTTCAAGAAGGTTACAAAAAAAAATTCTGCATCTTGCATTACTAATCCTTTATCTTTTATGTTAACAAAAAGATTACTGACATATTTTTGAATCAAAGAAAAATAAAATAGAAAATGCATCTAAAGGACTGCGTAACTTTCATGCAACACACAAATCAGTTGTTATATGTGATTTTAGAAAAGAAAAGTGAATGAAGGAAAATTCATAATACATTTCCTTTTGTAAAGTGAGCAAAACAGCTCTGTGCAATAGGCAAGGCTACTGGAGGGGAGAGAGGAGAGAAACCTTTTCATGTTATAGACGAAGGACAAATGGATTTCCACCACAGAAGCTGAGTTTGATAGCAATGGAGCTATTTTGCAAATGCATGATAGTGCCCAAAAGGGAAATATAGCTTCCTAAGAGCAAGTCAGAATCCCAATTTTAGCAGGGTCATTACTCTTTCAGGAAGATGTAGACCTGCCTATGACAGTGCTTAAACAACCCAGGTTATTTCTCCTGGGCCAATTTAATATTCACTGATGAAAATAGCAGGAACAATTTGAGTTTTCACCTGTTTACAATGCTAATTTAGAAATGCTGGGGTGAGGGGCACACTGAAACATTTCTCCTTTAATTTCAAAGATTTGGGCTTTCTATTTCATTCATGCTACAACACATATGGAAAGATCATATGTATCTCCTTGACACTCTTCTATGAGGTCACATCACTAGGAGGATACCAAATTCTGCTCACATAGATCACTGTTGAGCCAGGTACTGCCTGCCTTGTTTCTCTGCATCTCATTTTAATTTACTTCATGCAAAACCCTCCTGAAGACTGTTATCTTTGAGAACTCCTGGAGTAATTGGAAGTGTTGATGATTGGCAAGAATTCTTGTTTTAAAAGGGGGGAAAGTCAACCTAGGATTCTTCAACCCAATCATTTTGACATCAATACCTGCAAAAATCCTTAAAAAGTGAACCAACCAGCAGACCTTGAATTATTTCTTTTTCTAAATAATATACACTCTTTTGTTATTTTTGGCATTCACTTTTTTATTATTTTCAGCATTTACTTTTTTGTTATTTTTGGCATTCAACTTATTCAAAACCTTAGTCTTCCTGACACCATCTTTACAGATTTGGACTGTTTCCTTGTACATATTTTTGTCATATGTCCTTCTTTCCATTTTTTTTAACTTGTCCTTTTTGCTTCAGATTATCATAAAGTTCTTTGTGCACACAGATCTCATTAGCTCTCTGTTGTACTTTCTCCTTGGTATGGTTTCTATTTGGGTCTTAATGAATGATCTTATTTTTCAGAATTTCCTGTATTGTTTTTTTCCCCAAAAATTTCTATCCATGGAATTCTTCATAGTTTTTCACTTAGCTCATTGAAATCATCTCAGATCTAGAACACTAATATGACTACCTGCAATGTGATTAATTTAAGGATCATGTGGTCACTCTCTCCCAAGGTTCCTACAACTCCTACTCCATCATCCATTTCTTCTTTTTAGGAAAAAAATCAATATCACTAAATCCTTTTGGACAACGATAATGTCTGCCATGCATACTGAGACCCTTTTGGATTTCCTATTTGCCACAGAGATATTCAGATAGTTGATGTCTCCCATTATCAGAATGGATATGTTTCCAGAACACCTGATTTGTGAAGCGTTTATATTTACTGCTGTTTGGGTCATATGTAATAAACATCAGTAAGAACATTGTTATTGGGTTTTTTTCCCTTTAATATGTATTTATGCAGATATTTTTTAGACCAATTTTATCCTTAGGTCATGAATTTCAATGCAAGTGTAGTAATTCTTTACATATAATGTCACACATATGCCCCTTTTGGCAGTCTATAGTTTTTCAATACTACATTCCAATCATGAGTTCCATTGTGCCTGGTTTCAGAAATGTCATATTTGTCTCCCTGTACTAGTATGTATATCGGTTTATTTCCTGTACTCTATGTGAAGTTAGCAGATATCCCTGCAAATGCTCAGTAGACAGTTATAAGAAAATAATGTAAATGTTTTTTCTCTCCTAAATCATTAAATATTACTGCATCAGAATCTGTCTCAGCATATATTTTCCTGGCAGAGATTTATATAGGTAAAATAATTAACCATTTTGTAGTCCATCTATGTAAGAATCAAATAAGGCAGTTGTGATTCTAGCATTCCTCATTTTATAATCCTTCCAGACTAAATTCCACTAGTATTTAGTATAAGGTCAAATTTATGGAAAAGTGTTAAGATATTATTTATCAAAAATCGTTACCTTCTTCCTAGAATTTTTTCCATTTTACTGGCCTGTGTCTTAGTTCTATTCTCAGGCATTTTCTATATTTATTTTATTCTAATTCCAATCGTGGCAGAAGCACAACATATATACCATATACAAGTCTGCAAGAAAAACAGCTTTTTAAAAAAGTACATATCTTATCATACACTTTCTGGCATATGATATAAGGCCAAATGCAACCCTCCAAACCAAATGTAATATATCTTGAGTTGTCTCCTATGTGATGCCTACTGTATATTAAATAGGAACACCGATGCCCTTAAAGGAATGTTAAAGTAAAGTAAAGTTTGGAATTCAGAAAACAACAAAAGGGACAGGCATAGAGAGCAGGTAAATGGCCCTAGGCTGCTTAAAAGAAGTATGAGGATAACATGATAGGTAATTTAATTAATGCTAACTAGTTCTTCAAAGAAAAAATAACCCAATACAGAAGTCAGTTGAACAAGTTTTAAGTCACATAAGTTTCAGAAAGTTTTTTTCTTTCAATAATTGTTGTAGATAGTGGATTTCTTTAATAAGTGTTTGCATTAAATTACCCCCCAGATAAATTCCCTTATTTTAAAATTGTTCCAATTACATAAATTTCTTCGTTATAGAGAATGTTATTCTGAATGGGGTTCAGCTGACTACCCCCCACCATAGAAAAGAGTAAGCAAATCATAAATAGCTGTCTCTGCAGATCATATCTCTTACAAAAACCAAATAACTATTTCCCATTAAAATAAATAAAATAGATGGATTAAGTCTATGTTGCAGTGTGTTTAATATATTGGAATTGTAATACTATTTTTAAAAAATAAAATCATATCTCCATGAAATGGGTTGGGGACAGTAGAAATTTTTCCTTCTCAGCAACATCATTATTATGTCAACTTTCCTGCAGGAAAATGTGTGTCATCACCTCATTTTGGTTATGGACAGAGAACAAATAATCAACTCAGTCTGAAATTTCTTGGAAATTTATCGCTAGGAATGCCACAAAAATTACTACATTGTTTTTTGATGCTGGGACTGTTGGAGCATTTCACATTTTTTACTACACAACACTTTAAAAAGGGTGATCCCTTAAAAATGTTTCTCTTTCTCTACGTCTGTCACTCTCCATATACCTCCACATACATCAAGTATAGGCCACATTTACAACTGTAACCATCCACAGGAAATTATCTAACACATTTAACATATAGTGGTACACTGGGAAATCCATAATTGAATTCCCTGGTCATTCAATTCTTAAACCTCTTTGATCAAAATTAGTTAATTACACTGGGACCAGTGTGTTCCTTGATACATTTTTTGCCATGTCCCCCAGATATGTGGCTGTACACGCCACTATATTGTATTCTTTGAAATGCATTTATGAGCCTTTGAAGTTTTTCCCCGTTAACAATGTATTGTTCATTAATACACTGCCAGTAATACTTCCCCATTAGGAAATAGCTGTCCATGACTCATTTTGGGAGAAAAATGTAATAATCCAAAAGTAATTGATAATACTATAGAGTAATGGGAGTGTGTGCTCAACTGGGAACAATGTATTACCCTCGTCTTTATTTTACTCCATTATTTCTATTGCCCTATAGAAGTTTTTCCCTTGTTTGTATTTTTCACAAAGTCTTTGAGCATTCATCAAACAAGAGAGTTTTGACTTTGCTGTGGTTTTCCACTTTTCTCCATTCACGTGCTTGTTGAACTCAGAACATTTTTGAAATTGTTCTCATTGGTACATTAAGATATACTTGATAAAGGAGACCCATCTAATCAAGAGATTACCTGACATTAGACACACCAAACTAATTTAAGTGCATCAATTTATTTAAGATACTGGTATAGATAACATTTTTGGCAGAGAAAAAAATCAGATTAACATGTAACCTGATTGGATGTAATCTTATGAGAATACATGTATAGTATAATCTTTGGATTGAACAGTTGTTGACTGTACCCTTTTGGAAGTTAGAGATCTGGGTCTTTTTGCTAACAAATACAAGACTAAGATCCCCCAATAAGAATCTCTGTTGCACTCCGAGTTGGGGTGAAAAATCAGCAATGCAGGAAATCTTCATTCTTGATTCCTTGTAGAAATACCTCCCAAATTTATTGATTACTAAATAGCAGAATATGCCTTTCAAGGTTAATTTACACATACACGCATTATTCTTTAAGCAACAGGTGGAGTGTTTCAGAACAAAATCTTTTGAGGTGATTATATAACCTGTGATATTGAATGACACAGCTATTATCAATGCATATAACAAGAACAGTACTTTTCGACCTCAAGGATCTTGTTAAACCTCATATAAGGTTTAAAATTACCTTACCTCAAGGTAACTAAGAGATTAATGTCTCTCCCTTTGATGATGTTCAAGAATCTATTAAAGATCTACTTGTTTTCCCAGAATCTGGAGCACAGTGAAGAGTGAGCCCTGTTGCATGATTTTCTTTTTGAATTATATATTGTTTTATGGGCCCTTTGTGATTCTTTCTTTGAGTTTTCTGTTTGTTTTTTAGATTTAATTGTAGGTGATCTGGAGTCAGAGAGCTTATAAATTGTATAAACAAACGAACATTATGTGACTTCCTCATACACTAATCATTTCTGCTGATACATGATTCAGGTTAGTAACAAAAATTCATTGGTTTTACATCCAGCTGTCCACCTTCAAATTAGTTAATTTATTATTGGATTGAAGCTGCATTATACTCTCTGTTTTGTCCCACAAGCTAAGAACAAATAATAATAATTTAAATAAGTCAGAACATTCATATTAAAGACATTATTTTGGTTCACAACAGAATCATTAAAAACATAATTCAAACTCATAATTCAGAAACACTGTAATCCTAATGGAAATGGCTCATTGCTAGTTGCAAATAGCAAAATTGGAAAGATGCCGTAAATATTCAGCCTTTCATTTCTGACCATGTATTTATTAAAGTCTGCAAAACTATTGCATTAGCCCATGTTAAGCTAAGGAAAAATCAAATTCATCTTGCCAGTGTTATCAATTCTATGAGATCAACCTATCTCGAACAACGTATAGACCATGCGGAATTCCAAAGGAAGATTGAGTTTTTCCTGAGGATCTGGTTCAGCTGAGGTGTTGGTGGCAGACTGGAATTGATGAGTGGGATGAGTGGTAGAGTCTTGTGTCATATTGCCTCTATGCAGCCTTTGTCTGTGCATCACTGTGCGGGTTCACCTTGACTCTCTAAGAAGCTGTTCCCGAAGGCAGATGAAGCACCAGAGGAGATGCCTATATCACCATTGAAGGAAGGCAAAATGAACCAGATTAAACAAAGATATTTGGTGCCACATTGTTGTGATATGTAGGAAGCTCTGTTTTGTAGATGACTGGATATGAGATGCTCATGTTGAAGATTATTCACTTTATTATATTCACTGATGACCATCTGGCAGCTTTGTTTACTGAGAGCTGATGGGTAGAGGTGAGAACAGGAATATCTACATGGCCACTGTGAAGAATGTTGATGCTACTTTTAAAGTTCCTTGGATCTGTTCAAAATCAGATTCAACTTGGCAAGTATAGTTATGTGAAACATGCCCCTGTTGTGTTAAGTAGCATGAATATGAAGCTGTGATTGCTGATAATGTGGACAAGATCCTACAACCAATGCATTTCAGACACCTGTTCATTAGGTCCCAATTCTTCCTGGATGGTTAAGAGAGCCCAGAAAATGACTAGTAGCTTGATCCATATGGTAGTGTCTGGTTCCTTAAGACCAGGGCAGACCTTTCTGACTTGAAGGATGCAGTGGGATGCCTTCTCCTCAAAAAAGCCCTCACTGGTCAAAGCTATTCTGGACACCTATAACCTAGTCTTCAACACAGCTTCCCTTTTTGGGAAAGGCTATTAAGAAAGCGTTCAGACAGTACCTGAAGAGCTTTCTGGAGGAACTGAATTATCTGGACCCATTTCAAGTGAGTTTGGAGCTGAGGTATATTACAGGGACAGCAGTGATCATATCTGACAATCTTTGAGAGAGCCAGGCTAGAGGTGTATATCTATTCTTGATCTCTTGGCAGCCTTTGATATTGTTAACCACAGAATTCATCAGGACCAACGATAGGATTTGGATGCAGGAGGCACCATTTAATGTTGACTTGCTTCCTTTTGCAGGGGGCCAGTTTCAGTCAGTATTGATGGGGAAACAAGTTATAGCCATGACCCCTCATTTGGGGATGTTAACTTTAATCTTGGAGAGGGAGAACTTCCCCATTCAAGATTAGTACACAAAATCAGACCATCCTGAATTCACAGCTCCTGCTTGAGAAGTAGATAGCATTTGTGGCCAGGAAGGCCTTTGCAGAATATCTGTTACCCAAATTGTGCCTTTTCCTTCCTAGATTGAGAGTCTCTCCAGATGGTCATTCATGCCCTAGTTCCTTCACAAATGGACTATTGCAATGTACTTTGCATGGGCTGTCCCATGCCACTTAGATACTACAGCTTATTCAGAATATGGTAGGAGAGGCAGTGATAGATGTGTCATGGCTCCTCTTCCTGTGCAAGCCACACTGACTGCTGATTTGTTTCTAGAGATAATTCAAGGCACTGGTTATCATCTATAAAGCCCTTCATGGCATCTATAAAGCCCTTCATGGCATGGTTACCTGAGGACCATCACCTAGGAAGACACCTAGTCTGTCACAACACCTGCCCTCTGGAGTACCATCCTCATAAGGCTCCCACTCTGATGACATTCCAAAACTCTCTGTAGGCCTGGCTATTGTCCCAGGGTGCTAGGTGGATATTAATCTATGCTTCCCAGGTTATAGTTTTTCTATTTTAATTAAACAATGATTTGTTTATTTAAAATAGAAAGCATGATCTGGAGTTAGGCAGCCTCCAAGTATAAATAAATAAATTAATCAGCCCAAGCCTTTTTCCCTTATCCCATCTTGCCATGGCTCCTGTCTTTTTAAACTTTAGCAACAGAGAGAATGCTGGCGAGAAATCCTTTTTCTCTGTTTGCAAATCTGTTTTTACTTTGCAACACATAAGCACATCAGATCCGCTGACTGCCTCCTCATTGTCCTCTCCAAGAGGATAGCTTCCTTTAAAATATTAATATAAACCTTAATATTAGGGAACACAGCACCTAGTATGGTCTCCTGTTTCTGTTCATGTGTCATCTTTGTGCTCCTCTATGAGTTAGATAAAGATAGCAGCACCACCAAGTGTAACTTTGCGGAACAAAATTACTGTAGAGTGTAGTTTGCAGAAAGGATCACCAGAAGGTAAATGGTCTGTATTTTCATAACAGCAATCATGATTAATTACAATATCACTGTAATTTGCAAACAATCTCAATTTGTTTGTCATTGGATTAAAACATCAGATAAATAGCTGTATTTACCATACGGGGACTTCTTGAGATGACATTCACATGTTGATAGCTTTGAACAGCCATTCATCTGAACTAAAGCGCCATAAAAATTGTACTTCGTTGCAGGACTCCATCAGCTGAGGCAAAAAGAAAAGATGCTTAGCTTGAAATGAGTTCTATGCAAAGGTTAGTCTAAAGCCAGCTTGGTGACTTTGGAGTAGTCAGTTTCTCCTGGCTAAACTAACCTATAAAGGTAAAATTTTAAAAATCTAAAGAAAAACTCCACCTAACAGTTTTGATCTTAAGCTACAAACCAGAAAGCAATTTATTTTCAAATTTTCATTATTGAAAGCATTTCCAAATACATTTCAAACTATCACACGTGACACATTTCCTGAGTTTCATGTTATATATTTTACATGTTACATATGTATATATTAGCTCTAGACCCATGCTTCACTACAGAAGTATGTGTTTGGGCTTAGTTTTGGGGGAGGAAAATAAGGGAGGGAAATGTGCCTCTGCCTACCAGCATCCATTCATTTAGCTAGCATCCTATCAGTGTATGCTGGAGTTGATGGCTGTTTGGAAACTGAAACATGGAAACATGGAAACTGAAACAGTATTTGCTGTGTGAGCATGAAGGAGTCAGCAAGGAGCCTGAGCATGACTTAGCTCAACTGTTCTGTACTCTGTACTGGTTGCTGCTGTGAAATTAAAACTGTGAATTGAAACTCCTCTCCTCTGCTTATGTTTTCCTTTTGGAACAGATTTTTCAGGTGGGGAAAGGAAGTAGAACTCCTTAGCATCAGAGTGTATTAATAATAATATACGAAATACTAATGCTCTGATGGTCATTTCAAAAAATCCTTTCTTAGTGAGCACCTAGAAGCCAAAAAGAACATACGTGCCAAATTTCAAGTTTGTAGGCTTTACGGTTCTGGAAATTTTGTGATGATGCATGAGTGGTATTTCACTTTTATATATATAATTTATTTACAAGCGAATGATTTTCCCTCTTATAAGAAAAAGGTAAGAATATTTCCCTTGATGAAGCATGTAATCCCACAATTTCCCACAAGAACATACAGTATTGGAATTACATGATAATGTAGTGCTGAACTAAAGTTTTGTGAGTAATGGTATAAATTGGTCTTCACTAAGCAAGCAGTTTTAAGAAATATGTCACTAAAGGCCACCCCAAAACAGCAACAAGAAGTTAGTTTTACAGACTCATTACACCAAGAGTGGACACTAGCAAATAGCTGTTTATGCATTCATTCTCTCCTCATATAAACAATTGCCGAGTAGCAGACCTATGGCATACAGGATAAAACTGAAGGACAGCAATTTACAATTCTTTTTAAAAAATATGAACATCAAGATTAAAAGCACTTAAATAAAAGCACTGAACTTTTGTTTAATTGTGCTTGTGTCTAATTGTTAAAGCTAGATGATTTGAATTAACACTTCTTACAAATTTATATATCAACTTTATATTATTAAAAGGTTTAAATGCTGTCAACCTTGAAATTTTTCATGTTTTGATATTAGTGAAGCATAATCACTATTTCCTCCTCCTCCTCCCTCCTAAATAAGGTGTTTATTTAGCAAGCTTTTAAAAATAATATCTGACTGGCTTTTCAAAGGTGATGGGAAAAGACAGCTCTCAATAGAAATTGCTCAGTTTAATGGATGGGGAGCTTAACTATGCCTTTGGTGCCATCTGCTGGTTATTTGAAAATAACCACTTATCTGATTTATTTTGGGATAATAAAATTTCAAAGCAGATAAACTAATCCATAGTTGGAACGGAACAGAACAGAATGGAACACAATAGAACAGAATAGACTCTGGAAGGGACCTTGGAGGTCCTCTAGTCCAGCCCGCTACCCAAGCAGGAGAACCTATACCATTTCAGATAAGTGACTGTCCAATCTCTTGGACAGTCACCTCCAGTGATGGAGCACCCAAGATTTCTGGAGGCCAGCTGTTCCACTGGTTAATTGTCCTCACTGTTTGGAAGTTTCTCCTTAATTCCAGGTTGCTTCTCTCTTTCATTAGTTTATTTATTTATTGTTTATTTGTCAATTGCTTACAAGATAATAGGTATAAGTAAAAACATAGTTATGAATACATGGATACATATAAGAAAAATAAAAAAATATATAATAGAATCAATAGGACAGGGATGGTAGGCACATTGGTGCGCTTATGCACACCCCCTACAGACCTCTTAGGAAAGGGGTGAGGTCAATAGTAGACAGTCTAAGGTTAAAGTTTTGGGGGTTTGGGGAAGAAACCACAGAATCAGGTAGAGTATTCCAGACATTGATTACTCTGTTGCTGAAGTCATATTTCCTACAATCAAGTTTGGTGCGGTTAACCTTGAGTTTGTATCTATTATTTGCTCTTGTATTGTTATGGTTGAAGCTGAAGTATTCATTGACAGGTAGGACATTGCAATGTATGATTTTATATACTATACTTAGATCGAACCGAAGGTGGCGTAGTTCTAGGTTTTCTAGGTCTAGAATTTTGAGTCTTGGTGGCATAAGGTATTCTGCAACAAGTAGAGGAGCGGAGAACTCTTCTTGTGAAATATTTCTGGACTTTCTCAACTGTGTTAATATCAGATACGTAATGTGGGTTCCAGACTGATGAGCTGTATTGAAGTATTGGTCTAGCAAATGTTTTGTACGCTCTAGTTATTAGTGTAATATTACCAGAGAAAAAGCTACGTAAGATTAGGTTAACAACTCTTAACGCCTTTTTGGCTATGTATTATATACATAGCCAAAATAATATAAAAAAATAATATAAAAAATAGTTTAAAATAATATAAAAATAAAATAAAATAATATAAATAATAATATAAATAATAATATAAATAAAATAAATAAAAATAATAAAATAAAAATAAAATGATATAAAAATGATATAAAAAATAGTTTCCTACCATTGTTTCTTGTCCTGCCTAGTGCTTTGGATAATAATTTGACCCCCCTCTTCTTTGTGGCAGCCTTTCAAATACTGGAATGCTGCTATCATGTCACCTCTGGTTCTTCTTTTGATCAGCCAAAGCCAAATCCTTCAGTTCTTCATATGTTTTAGTCTCCAGGTCTTTGATCATCTTAGTTGCTCGTTTCTGAACTTTTTCCAATGTCTCAAAAAAAAATTGAAGTATGGCAACCAAAATTGGTTGCAGTATTCCAGGTGTGGCCTTACTAGGATTTCATAAAGCAGTACTAATACTTCATAGAATTTTGATTCTATGCCTCTGTTTATGCAACCCAGGATGGTATTAGCTTTATTGGCTGCTCTGCACACTGCTGCCTCATATTGAAATGATCGTCCACTAGGACTCCAACATCCCTTTCACAGTTACTGTTTTTGAGCCAGGTCTCACCTAATCTATACTTATACTTCAGGGGTTTTCCTGCCTAAATGTAAAACTTTGTTTTTGTCTGCATTAAAATTCATTGTGTTGGATAGGGCCCATTGTTCAAGTTTGTCAAGATCTTTTTGGAACCTGAGCTTGTCTTCTGGGTTGTTGGCTATTTCTGCCAGCTTAGTGTCATCTGCAAATTTGATGAGTTCCCCCTCTATTCCTTCATTTAACTCATTTATGAAGATATTGAAGGGTACTGGGCCTAAGACGGAGCCTTGTGGTGCCCCATTGCTTACTTCTCTCCATGTGAATGTAGTACCATTAAGAATTCTTAATAAAGGACATTTAATGCTGTTCTAACCAGTATTAAAAGGCATATCTGCATGCCATTACTTTCATCTTGTTCCCAGTATACCATAGAGACAGCTTGAATTCATTTTAGCATACCCAGTTTTAAAGAAGCATTTTCTTCCTTTTAATGACCCAATTCTCACTCTACAAATTATCTACTCATTAAGGTCAAGATCTGGGACCTGCCCAACAGTTATCAGCCCCTGAAATTATTGCAGACAGGCCCCCTCCCTTCCAGATGGTGAAGACTGCATGACCACACCATTGGGTTGGACTGCAGGGGAAATGCTGTCACATAATGACTGACAGAAGCAGCAACCTGGCTTTAAACAGACTCTCTATATATACTGGATTAATGTAATTCTGAAAGAGCCCTGGATCTATTTGTAGAACATGGATTTAGAAATCTTGGAAAATCCCCTGTGCTGAAGAGAGCAGGAAAAAAAGACATTTCTTTGGGGATAGCTCTAGCATGCTGACATGGTCTGTTTCAACTGGAAAGAGAGCTGAGTTGTGTTAGATGTATGTTGCTGGTTCTCTCCCAGAGGAGTTCATTACAGGCTTTCTGTTGCTTCCATCACTGTGATTGCCTTTTCTGTGCTTCAAATAATGGCCCTTCGTTGTCAGCAGTGCCATTCCTTGAATGCGTATGCGTTTGAGCTATATAGGCATTGTGGTAAAATTAACTTCTCTCTACTTTCACTTTCAGCCTAAGTGACAAGCCATTGAAAAATTGAACCAGTCAGCCAAGCTATTTCTGAACATGGGTCTGCCACTCTTCTAGACCAGTACTAAATCCATGCCAACTGATTAGTAGCCAGTGGGAGAATTGGGAGGTCATTGGGAAAAGAACCTTGAAAAAAGTGCCACACCCTTGTCATTTGAGATAATACTTAGTGACAAACTCTGTTGGTTAAAAAAAAACCAAGTCTGTAAACAAAACTCCAAGTAACTATTAACTCAGAAGATTGGGTAGGAGGAAGCCTAGAATTTAATTCTGGAACTTGAAGTTAAAGGTTTGTAACATATTTCTACTGCAGAGAGCAAATAATTCACTCTTGTTTGTAATGATACGTCCAATGTAGACAAGTAGAATCTGAGGCTTTTCTGTCAAGTAAGTTGATTCCTGAATTAAAGGTTAAATGTTTGGAATTAGTGCCAAACCCCTGCCTAGAAGATGGTAAGTTTTAAGAAGTGCCTTTTTTGCCTCACCTGTTATAATGGTATGTGGGAATTACTTTGTTCATTTTTTTATTTCGGCCATGAGTTTGAATTTATTTCAGTTATACTTAGGATGCAACCAGAGGATACAATACACTGTACCAAGCATTGTCTTTTGGCAAGAAGAACAGCTACCAAACACTGTCCATAAAATGGGATAATGTGAGGTGGGATAAGTGCAGGTGGGTACTTAGAAACCCAGATTTATCCATTCATCAAGATGCATAACTGGCAGGTCACTGGTGCAGAGATCCTCCATGTCCATGACCTGTAAACCAGAGTATTTTTTTTATCACAAGTGTAGCCCCCTCTTGAATGAAGATTACAATCAAGTTCAAAGGTCACAAACATAAAGGAAAGGCACAGAGGAAAGTGAGAGGGATCTCTGACAATGATCCTGTTGCAGACAAGCCCACTTCCATACCTGAGAACTCAGTCAGGCTACCATTCACACAGATTTTAGCACTTTTCAGAAGAGCCCCACATTCACGTTCAATAATGCTAACAGATGTAGAGGAGGGATTGTGAAGATATCTAACATTGTGCTTCAAAGAAACAGTGGAAGAAAGAAATCAGGGTTTTACTTACATCCTCAGTATCCCAGAGATAAAGGGAAGCAAAGCCTAGTTGTCCTTTATCATTTCCTCAGAGTATCAATTCTCAAAAAAAAAATTAGTTCTCTGGAACAATAAATCTGAGCCCTTTCCATTTTTATTTTCTTTACCTCTCATTTTTGGCAATAAATGGACCAAGAAAGCATGAGATAGGTGGAGACTCTCTTTATAAGAGTATGCAGAGACAACATTCTTGTGCTTTGGCTAATCAAAACTTCCCTGCATCTGTTAAATAAAGAATTATAGGCAACTTCCCTGAAATGATATCAGTCCAGCACCAACTGTCCATTAAACTGAAGCTGGTTTACTTCCTGCCCTCTAGATCCCAAGCACAGTATTCCAGGTCTATTCTGTCACGTGCAGTGGCACAGTCCAGCTCATTCTGACCGGGCTGTCCTCATATATCCATCAGATCTCTGAGCCAGCCCTTGCTTTGAAGTTGTTGATTACTCTGAGCACAGCTGACTAATAGGGCAGAAGCAGGCAATGCATGCTACTTTCCCAAGAAACATAAATTCCATAAAGTGCCATCTTGCTGATTGCTTCTTTCAAGTGTATAGATCACAATGTTACAGGAACTTGGAAGCCATTTTGACCAGAGGCACTGATAGATTGGAAAAAAATAATATTGGTGACAACCACAGTACTACCTGCAAACATTCTCAAAGCTCATGTCAGCCTTCAGTCTAACTTTCTCAGGCTTAGTGAATTTGAGTACTGGAAGAGATCCAAAGTTTTAAAAACCATTTTAAACAATGGTTTAGACAAAGGAATAAATACAAATGCCAAGATTCTCTTTGAGCTTCCTGCCTGCCCAGTGGATTAAGAATGATGGAAAAAATAAATTAATTCTGCCCGTATAATTAACACGTGGACCAATTCTGGAAAATCTTGAGTGGGTAATGTACCATGGCACCATTTTAATTTCTTTTTTGCCCCACTGTCTCGTTATTGAAACCAAGAATAGCTTCTATCAAATATCCCTTAAAGGTGGAAAAAAAGGAAAGAGGAAGGCAGCTAGGTTTGTCTCAATGGAACATGATAAATTAGACTTTGCAGGATAAATGGAGACAGGGCGAAGGAGAGAGCATGGAGTGTGAATTTTTATACACTTCCTCGGCAGAGTGTGTGTACATATACCTACATATATATTCTCTTCTGGAATGACCTCCTTATGCCCCATCCATCAGCCTGGGGTTGGCTTATTCTAACTAGCAGATTCTTTTCTTCTGTCTAACAGGCCCATCAGACACAATCTGCATGCCAATTACTGGAACAGACCCCCTGATACTGAAAAATGGAAATTAGCTGTCAAGGCAAGATATCAGCTGAGCAGTTCCTATTGCTTGCTTTCTGTCTGTAGCTCATATCCATATGTACTCTGCCCTGCTCCAATGAGGGAGCCCCCACTGGAAAAAGTAATCTAAATTTCCCCTCTCCGCTAAAATACTGCCTACACTTTATCGTTATTCATATTACCTGCCAACATTGGGGCATAATGTGATATTTACCAGGGGGCAAAAGCTGTTTGGAGAGGAGAGAAAAGAACTTTGATAATTGCATTTTGGTGCTAGAGAGATCGAGCAATCCAATAAAAGGGCACTCAAAGGAAATGCAAATATAGGACAAATACAACAGGCAAACAAAATGGCTTCCACAGTTCAGCCTGGTCTGGCTTCCATTTACATAGATGAGCTTTGCTTTGCTGCCCAGACATACATGTGACATGGTCCATCGGAGCTTGGGCAAGCTTGCTTTTTTTAATAATAGTGCAGCTAGAACAACAGCAATTGAGCCATTGGGTTGGTCAGCAGAGACTGCATTTGGTGTAGTGTGAGGCTAGCTGAAGATGTCATAACTAAAGACAAAGCAGGCATGCAAGCAAAGAGGATTAACAAAACCAAGAAATTTGTTTCAAGATCCTTTCTTGGCAGTAGATAAGAAAGAAATGAAGAAATAAGGAAACAAATGGGATAAAATCCCCTGAACCAGATAAATGAAGTTGAGTCTGAGTACATGGAACCCTCTCCCACTTCCATAGGTATCAGACTTGTAAATTAACAAGGCAAGAGTAACTTCAAGTCCTGTAAATCACCAAAGCAAGAACTCTGGAGAATAGAAAAGGGTCCTGAAGACCACCATTCCTTGAATCCTCTTTGGACCAAGATCAGTGGTAGGATTCAAAAATTTTTACTACCAGTTCTGTGAGCGTGGCTTGGTGGGCGTGGCAGGGGAAGGATACTGTAAAATCTCCAGTCAGAGGTGGTATTTGCCGGTTCTCTGAATTACTCAAAATTTCCACTACTGGTTCTCCAGAACCTGCTGAATATCACCTCTGACCTAGATTTGATGGTATCCATCCCTCTAGCTAGTGTCTGGCAACTAATTGAGAAGGATGTGCATGTGTGAAAGAGCTAATGTTCATTGTAATCAAAATGATTTTGCTGTTTCTTTAAATTCACTGGATCTCTATATATTCCAAAGAACCCCTTTGCCTCTTTGATTTTTGTGTGTCCCTAATTATTTCCCAGCTATTAATCAGGGATGTGTGTCTTGTCTGCTGTAGCTGCAGTTATCTGGAAAACCCAGGTAGAAAGCACAAGGGGCTTACAAGATCTGCATGCCTCAATAATCTGTGAGTGACCATAGGCCAAGCTATGGTTTATTTATAATTTTCTTTATTCAAAGCAGTTCTATATTTAACATTGGGATTCTGAGGTGCTTTCCCTGAAAACCAATTGCTTCCTAGAACAAAACAGTTTCATCTGCAAATAAACAAATTAAATGCCACACAAATTGCCAAGAATGTCCAAATCCTAAACAGAAAGCTATTTGATGTAACAGTCTCATTTTCAATTTTGAATTGGTTGAAGGGGTTAAAGAATTCAGCTTTAGCCTCAGAACCCTGAATTCCCATCCACACTCAACTTTAAGGTTAGATCAACTTAATACTTAGGGTTATTGGTGGAAAGATAAAAGATAGCAAGGAGAAGACCTATAGACTACCCTGAGCTTCTAGAAAAATATTGAAGTTACAGCAATCATGATAGTAAATTAGAAAATAAAAAAATATCATTTTTAAGTTGAAACCTTACTTTGATTACCAGGTTTGATTCAAATTTGACAAATTGAATGATGGACATCTGGTTTCCTATTGGAATTTTATTAATGTTTTAAGAAAAGGATGTCAAAAAAATAATCTTCTTGAGATTCTTAAAGCAAAAACAGGTAAGTCTAGATGTGATACACATAGAAAGCTTTTCACAGCATGTCCTTCAGTTACTTGATAAGTGAAATTTTTCCTCCATTTCCAATTGGAAATGATAGAATTGGATCTTGTAAAATTCAATTCTGGTTTAGTTATCAACTTTCCCTTATCTTCCATGTTCAAGCTGACCGGCTGACTTATATAAAATATGATATGTAAATTCATCAGCCTAATAGAATATTATTCTTCCCATAGAATAATGTCCTTTTCATCAAATTGTAGCAAAGGTATCAGGAGCAAAGTGTCAAGACTATACATTAAGTTGCAGTTCAAAGCCTATGGATGAGAATCTAGTAAACTGAAGTTCTCTACTAAATTAGCGCCAGATAAGGGTCAACAAAATTGAAGAGGGCTTGGACTTGGACCTTTTGTGGCAACGTAATGACTCTAAGCTGATGACATGCTTAATTACACCCTCGATTACTACCTCTCTTCTACAAAAAGTGAAGTGTGCTATACTATCTAGTTACCATCTTGTTCAGACCATGCATAGTTAAATTCAAGATCTAACAAACCAAAATGTTATCAGCTTGATCAGTGGTGGGATTCAAATTTTTTTACTATTGGTTCTGTGAGCATGGCGTGATGGACATTACTCAAAATTTCTACTACAGGTTCTACAGAACTGATCAGAACCTGCTGAATACCACCACTGAGCTTGATTCTTCCGCAGCATGCAACAGTTCGTATGAGTCAGAATTTTCAGAACTTTTCAATTTTTAGAGATTTGAATTCAGCAGGAGCCTTATTAGAGGATATGCTTCTGAACATAAGCAGATTTCTGAAAGAATGGTGAGTAGAAGTAGCAGAATATTCCATTAAAAATACTCATAATACGTTTTTATTTGATGAAGAATATGAACTTAACCAGCTGCCAGTGAATTCATTATATCTGAAGTCAAAATTAGATTAAGAAACATATGAAGATTTTAAAAATATATTGTGAAGCAAAAGAAGCATAAAAGAGAGAAAGATAACAAATTCACTTCTTTCTCTGTGTTTAAGAGATAGATTTATCTATTAAAAATAGATGTCAAACAGATACAAGAACACCACTGAAGATCCTTCTCCTTATCTTTCACCATTTGCCCTAGTGATCAAAACAGCTCATAGTTGCAAAGAAATTATGCAATTTCCTACTTCTTTACCTTGTCCTTAAAATGAGAAATCTTTTGTAAAATATAAACTGAATAATTTTGAGTCCTTTTTTTTCATTCTTGAGAGAGTTGCATCTGGCATCCTTGTCCCCATATTAGATTTGTGGCATGGAATAGGACCTAAAATAAAGGACAGGTTCCCAAAAGGGTCAAAAAGAAAACAGTTATGCTGCTGCCTTTTCAAAATTTTCTCTTTTCACATGAAATACATGTGGGAAAATGGTACTTTTATTTTTCCTGACTGCTGATAAAGTAGAAAAATTCAGAAAAATTTCATCACTTATCTGTGGCTGAGAGTATAGTTGATATTTCTAATCTAGCCCAGACACTTTAGACATATTACATTTTCTATCTTGAGTTGCTAGACCAGTTTCAAATCAACTGAAAGTCATGGTGTAAAACAGTGGTAGTGTCAGCGTTCTGAGTAAAACATCCATTAAAAGCAGAACTCTGAGGCAGATAGATTCCTCAAAGAACATGTTTGATGGGTACATCATATTGGCACAGCCGGTGAAAACTAACTCTAAAGGTTCCCGCAGTTTTCACCTAATTAAAAGAGTAACACGCCCCCCCTCCATTGTCACATTGTCCAATGAATACAGCTGGAAGGCTCTTCTCCTCCTTCACCAGCTACTTATTATGATGACCTTGGCTCCCACAGGAAAAAAATTTCTTTTGACTGTTAACTGGGCTATCTACTTCCCCTTCCCTTCCCTCTCTCAGGTTTCATGGCAACTATGAAGCAACACAAGATGGCTTCAGCCAGGTTTGCTTCAGAGTTGACAGTTAGTCGGCCTTTTTCCATTTGAGTTTTCCATTTGTCCTTCAAATGACAGGCAAGAGATCCTTCCAAAAACTGAGATGGCTGGGTCAAAACTTATTTGTTATTAAATTAATATCATTAACATAATAACTCCATTACTGTCACATTAAACTTAAAAGTTAGTGTCACATTCCAGAAGGGCTTTGAGAACTTCAGTGTGAGGCTACCTAGCTAGCACAGGTTATTTATCCCTGGGTTAAACTGTTCCCTATCATCCAAATGATCAGCCATTTTGGTCTTCACTTTAAATGCCAACATGGCATTTCTCGCAGCCTATCTCATTTCACTTTGTCACAGGAGACTAGAATCCAATGAGGTATTGTTAACTCCAGAAAATAGACAACCTTGTTAGTCTATTGCAGAAGAAACAAAGGGGCATTCTTCACAGAAGATTAAAAGTGCAATTACTAGTCCTTGAGCTGGCAGATCATCTGTTGCCCCTGTTGCCATTCTTTATCCTTCAAAAAGCAAAATATTGTCAAATGGTGTGATCCATATTTATTACCCATAAAAGGCTGAAAACAGGCTGGGTGCACTTCCATAAGAGTATTAATCCCATATTTCAAAGCAACCTGAAAACAGCTGAAAGGTGTGGGTAATGTTATACAATGGAATGGTAAAGGTCTGTCTTCTTCACTCCAACTTCCCTGGAGAACAATTTGAAAGGTCTAGACTCTCCCATTGATCAGAGCAGAATTGCTATCCTTGGACTGGAGGGAAAGGATATGCCCATCCTGGCCTGAATGGCCAATAATTGTCAGGCTAATCTCATATCATAGGATCACCTAGCTACAACCCCAACAAAATTGCCAGATTATACCCATGGTAAAGTTACCCTGGCTTTTTGCCTACCTGGGTGGATAAATACAAAAACTACTAATCCAAGGAGTACATTGAGGACAAAATAAAGGCCACATCACAGAGACACTGATGAAATAAAGGTGGTTTCTGGAATATAACTGTGTCATGGTTAATGCGAGTAGAGAAAGTCTACAGAGACTTGTAGCAACAATTTAAAGATTAACACACTAATCGTGTTTCCACTGATTCCTATCCTTCAGCAGGACTGAAGCTTAGTTCCAATCTCTCTTCCCTGCCAGTCAGTCAGTCAGTCTGTGTGTGTGTGTATTTGTGTGTGTGTGTGTGCTTGTTCCCTGATCAGCCTGTCCCTGATCAGCAGTGTTTTCATAGAAGCTGTGTTGTTGTAGCTCCTGACAAGCATCACATACCCAGTTTCATAGTTTCCTAATAACCTCATACATCAAACCAAAGGAGTCTGCGAGGCCCATGTAATAAAAGTGCACAGTTTATGTGCTGAATATCATTATCAAAAGTCCCCTTTCTCTTGCTTCTTATGCAAAAATGCACATGTTCCCTGGAGTACCCAGCACAGAAAATGGATCAACAGAATCAACATTTGTTATTTTCTAGGACTTGAGGCATAATATATATGGGAGGGGAAAACAGACTGAGTTTATCCAAACATTTCAAAAATTGTTCCAGTTAAGGAAAAAAGGGAAATGGAGGACATCTGGTGGCAAAGAAATGAAACACAACTATGTGGAACAGAAAAATAATGAACCTATACACTGGGGAAGGTGGGGGAGAGAGAATTTAAAAAAAGTTCAGTCTCGATTGGAGAAAGAAGCTATAATTGTATTAATTTCGATGAAGATGTGATCACCCCTTAGTTAATCCTAGATAATTTAACCACAGGCTAGGTAAGTTAAATGAGCTTACAATGTTCCAAAATGAATTGTTGTTGTTTTTAGTTACTAAGTTGTATTGACCCATGGGCAACGTTCCTCCTGTCCTCTACCATCCTCCAGAGTCAATTTAAGCTCACACCTACTGCTTCTCCAAAATAAATAAATGAACTTAATTCCCAAATTCTGTTTCAGGATAAAGGGGACAAACCTCAAATTTCTGCCCCACCCCAGCATGTGGACAAGAAGCATTTATTGGTGAAAGGAACTGAAGTTTTCTTTTTCTTTTTTTCAGAAAAGCTAGTATAAGTATGAAATATTTTTCTATTAATAGTTTCCCAAACTATTGCCTGGATATTAGGTTCCAATAATAGAGACTAAACAGATGGCCTGGAGATAATAGTGTATCTTTTGAGAGGTTCTTGTCTGAATTCGCTTGTTTTCTTGAAGATGTTTCATTACCCAAACTAGGCAGCATCATCAGTGCTGATGATGTAATGAAATGTCTTCAAGAAAACCAGCAAGCTCAGAGAGCACCCAAGGATCCTTTATTTCAGCTCTGACCTACAAATATTCTCCTTTATTAGTTTTTATCTTTTATTTAGATATTCTCCATATTTAACTAGTGTACATAAAGCTATTGTTTGGCTAAACTTCATCCTGGGAATTTCTATATTAGGTGATTTTTCAAGCCTCAGATTCCCCAATACAACTGCAGGACACCATTAGGAAAGAAGCTGCCCTAAGATAGTGGTTTGTTTGTTATTTTCAAATGGCTCTTCTGTCCTCCCTAGTATTTGCTGAATGTTTGAAGGAAAAAGAGGGATTGTGATTGTGATATACATCTGTACATCCATCTACATTATTAAACATAAAGAGAAAGGGGACATTGGAGCTGCCAGTGTGAAAGGAGAGAAAGCAACCTCTTCATGGATTTTTGTGCTCAGAAAATTTGGAGGGTGTCTGAGAAAACTTCCTCAGAGTGGTTTTGCTTATTCACTTATCTACTAAACCGGGAATTATTGAATTATTCAGGAAAGGAGATCCTTTAAAACATCTTCAAATATACACACATATCTCACTTTTAACCATATTATTATCTTTTCTCTAAACCAGTGTTTCCCAACCTTGACAATTTAAGCTGCATGGACTCCAACTCCCAGAATTTCCCAGCTAGCATAGCTGGGAAATTCCGGGAGTTGTAATCCATATCGCTTAAAGTTGCCAAAGTTGAGAAACAGTGCTCTAAACCAGGGGTGTCAAACTGGCGGTCCGCGGGCTGGATGCGTCACACACAGGTTACTGCCACTCCAGCTCCACGGATGGGGAAAACATCACAAAACGTCACGTGATGGCAAGGTAATGTGGCAAGTTTGACACCCATGATCTAAATCTTAACTAAGGAGATATGAGACAAGGTTAAAAGGATCAGTCTCACTCTGATTTTGATGCTAAATAAATTTAATTATCTTTCCAAAATAGCAGTGCAGAGATTAGTCATCTCCTTTAAAGGATCACTCAAAGGGACACATATACCACGAATAATGACAGGTATCATGAAGCCCACAAGTATGGCATCAAGTCTCTATCATATCAGTTTCAGACTCCATGCTATTTATTATTCTGCAATATGGCGGAAGGACTGGACCAGTGGGGTTGCTGCTCCCCACTCTGTGGGTTTACTGTATTCCCCTCTCTCCAAGAAATACTGCTTGCCACGGAAGTTGGGATGTTCGTAGAAAATCCATGCCCCATCCAGAACTTTGCAAGAATGAATTTCTGGCAGGTGAAACTTCTCCATCACAGAAGGGCAATCCTCTGCAGATTCATGCATTTGACCATTAAAGTCACCCTTCTCAAAGAGCTGGATCTGATATTTGTCTCCACCAGTCTGTAATGAAGAAGAGAAAGAATATACAGATTACTAAAGAGTTGAACACAAACTTTTCTGCCTTCTCTTAAAATGTAAATGGAGAATATTCATTATCACAAATAATACCTTGTAGTTGGAGATATGATGCGCTACACCGCTGGATGAATACATCTATTCATTATATTTTACTAATATAATTTCAGCAATATTTCTGCCATATATTACAATGTGATGTGATGATCAAGAAAAATTTATCACCGATGGCAAGTGTTATAAAACTACATTGTAATTAACTTCAGGTGGCCTCCATTTTTTCTGTCACAATGGAGACTATAGGATCATTTTCACTATAACAAATTAGAAAGTATCTTATTGGGGAAAGCTGCTCTACGATGTATCAGATTCTGAGGGCTATGCTATAATGCTTCTGCATTATTACCAGAATCTCTGTATTAACTTACCAAAATCTTGAATTTAGTAATATTTTGACAGATGAAAATCTCTGACAAACTCAAAACTTGTACAAACCTGTGTGGTAAAATTAATATATACTGATTTACAATCTTTGTCCTCTGACAGTGTATATAAATTATTGTCATGTAATAATAATAATAATATTCAGAGGCCACAGAATAATATATTTATCTAAATAGATCTATACCTACCGTCATAAAAGAAATGAGTAAATAGTGAAGTAATAGGTATACACAAACACACACATACACGTGCATTCACAGGCACACACACATTAGATCCTCAGGGTTATGATCCTCAATTTAACAGACTTCAGATGTAATGGATAAATTTTTAAGTAATAGCGGACTTTGCCCAACAACAAACTCCCCTGTACTTGTAACAGTCTAGACAATGTTCTATATTTCCCTTTTAAAATGTACATGCTTCTTAACTGCGGCAGTTTGAGTTTCAGGTGAATTAATGGCCAAAAATATTGGTGTTTAAATTTGTATTTGTAGATAAAATTTCATCAGATATGGCTGGAGGAGAGGGACCAGCAAAGAAAAAGAGCAAATATTTGTAAACTAACAATTGACTGTAAAATTAAAATCAGGAGTGTCGACTGCATAAGATTAGTATGGTGTAAAAAATAAACTGTGAGATGTCCATATACTAAAAAGTAAGGTTAAAATGTAAATACTATTAGTAAAAAAGCTGAAACTGGAACAGGAAGACATAAGAAAATGGCAGAAAAAATAGCACTCTGTGAAGCAACGTTCATGTGGTTTTAATGTATGCAGTGAGACTGAGGTCAGCAGTTAGCATAACAGCAGATCACATGAGAATAACTTTCAAAGCCAGTGATGAATGGCATCGCAGTTTTGTAAATGGCATTGTTAACAAGTGAACCTTTAAGTGCACCAACAGAAGAAACAAAGCCATTCAAGAAAAGTTTATATAAACCAATTGATGCCCCAAATGTACAATGCCAGTAAGACTGATTTCTCCTGGCACTTGTCTCCCTCAGACCTTTTAAGGATGAATATCAACAGTAGCAGGGTGAAAAATCAGAAAAGAGAATCTCAGCATCACTTTAGGCAAACACCAATGGATTGCATAGACTGATGCCAATCAATGTGAGTAAATTGTGTTTTTCACACTATAGAAAAACTGCAAACTTTGCAATTTTAGGGAGAGAAGCATACAGAAATAGCATGTTCCCACACTCAGTTAAAATTGGACATTTTCTTCAAACTAATTGCCTGTCTAACCAAAATCCAGAATTTTTCAGATGGCTATATCATTAAAGTAGGGTTTCTAATGTAAAGTATAGTTCTGTGTTTTGGGTCTCAAAAATACCAGTCATCATTTGGCAGACTATTGATTTAGTGGAAATCCCTTTCTTGCCATTAGTTTACTAAATCAAGATGGAGGTGGAATTCCTCGGTTTTAGGAGAATTCCTATACGTCATTTCTGTATGTTTCTTCTGGAGATCTGGTAAAATTTTAAAAAGTTTTTCTTTTAATAAAAAAGTTTCTCTTTTAATATTTTCTTCATTTTTTTATTTTTCAAAAGTCTCTTACCATTTTTAATTTTCTCATGGGATACTTTTAAAATGTTATTGAGTTTGTTTTTCTTTTTGTTTTGTTTCATTCATTGCTCAAGTCCAACTTTATTTTCTATTAGCTGTATTAAAATGTAATTTTAAGTCAGATTTGTCTAGTGGCACCAGACTGGGTGACTTTGAGTCAATTACTTTCTCTCAGTCCAATCCACCTCACAGATTATTATGAGAAAAACAGGAGGAAGGAATATTAGATACTGCACATGAGTTATTTGTAAAAATAATAAAAGATATAAATAAATCAATAAATTCTCTCATCCAAGATTATTACAAATAAGAGTTCTTTCTTTATCTAAGCAAATATGTTTTGTATAACTTGTAAAAGATGTCCTTCACTTGAAAATATTGGCTTGTCAGGCAATTGAAGAACATTCTGGATATAAAAGCAGCTAGTGCTAAGCATAAATTATTGTGTTTCAATAATATGTTATAAATTGTGCGTATAATTTCAACTTTTCTGTGCCAAAATATGTGTGTGTGTGTGTACTCATAAGCTTATAAGTGGTGTGGGTATATAGACACACATCTGTTTTATATTGGATTATTCGAAGGCTTTCCTCTTTCTCAGAATTGAGCGGTCTTTTCTCCTCACTTGTAAGTTCATTGCCCACCTCCCGTTTACTCTTTCCAAGACCAGGTTTACATTCTTTCACAGGCAGCTTACTGGAAGTGAACTAACATGGTAAGAAGAACCATATTTTGTAAGAGATTGTTTCTCTGAAGGGAAAAAACAAACAAATTATTCTACTCACCAACTGAATGGATTTGCAGGAGCTGACTCTATCATTTTGACCCATCCAGCAGTGATATTCAGGATATTCTCCATGGGTTAAAACATACATGTTTCCTGCAAAATTTGGCTGCTCATAAACAACCCAGACACCATTTTCTACACGGATGGAATTGCAATGGCTCAAGTCAGTGTGGAAATCCAAACAATCCCTATCAGACTCATAGCGGCATCCTTGGAAATTCTTGCCTTCATAGAAAGTAATCTGAAACACAAGCAAAGGAGAGAGAAATAGGTTTCTGCAAAACTAGGCTTTGTCTGAACTCTGTAGCAGATGAATACTACCCAGAGCAATTCTTGCACTCAAGCTTGTACCATATCCCTTTTATTGGTTGGTGCTTTGGATAACTAAATGCCAAAGTTGCTGATGATATCAAATTATATCTTTTGATCCCATGCATTAAACCTACAGTATAGGGGACTATAATATATGTTAAATTATTTTGGTGTTTAAAGTAGGGGGGGTTAAATCCAAAACCGCTGATGTTTAAGTGCCAAGGTAATGCCAAAGTTAACAGAAGATTTATGAAAAGATACAACTAACATGGGACATGCTGATTATCCCCATATAATCAAAAATTCATTATGGCATTAATTCATTGCAGCAGATACAGTTTTGATGAAATGATTGACAGGACTTCTGAATGAACAGCTATTATACCAATAAAAGACATGATTCTCTCTTTCTCTCCTTTGAGTCTTTCCACATAATAGTTTTACAGATCTCAGCTTTGGTAGTATAAAAATGCCTTGTTCTGACACTTTGGCATTTTGCAGTATGAAGAACAGTAATATGCAAGTCTTCATTTATGGCTTGGAGACAAAATAAAGTCAGTATCATGGGGACAGAGGGTAAAATTGGGTTGCAAGGTTGTTCCAGGTGATGTTTTAATAGCTCTCCGTTGGTTGATTTGTGTAAGAAAAAAAAGTTCTGTAGTGTAATATAGTGACTCAGGTTGAGGATTGGTATCAAAGAGACATAGTTTAAGTTTCAATGAGTTCACTGTTAAAAGGGTAAAATTAAGAAAATGTAGATGCATAACACTCAATCTTTCAGAAGAATACAAGGCATAGATGTGATGTATTATCACTATTGTGGGTATTGTTACTATTTTTACTGTACAGGAAGATTGTAAATGGAATATAATTTCTGAAGTTGTCAAGACTTTATGGCTCTAAATTAGTATCTGTTATATCTACAATATTTTCTTCCTTTTCATACCTTTAGCACCAAGCTGAGGACATGACAGAAAAGAATATTTTTGCTCAGGCTTGAACGGTAGGGTCCTTGGTGCTTTCTGAGAGCACCAAGGATCCCACAACCATGAGGACAGATATATTTTATCTTTTGTATCCAATTTATGTTTTTTTCTTCACCCAACTGTACAAAAAAGATACGAAGATTCTTTTTTTTTTTTTTTAGTATCTGGGGTATAAACAGGGAATTTCATGTTGCCCTGAGCATCTGCTCTTTCCAAACTTATATTAAAATCAAAGCACACAATCCCTATTCATACAATATATCTAGAATTATGAACATGTGGAAGACCTCTCCAAGTCCCCAACTAGGTGTCTCCTTTGAAGCAGTCGATCAAAGTTTTGAAAAGTATAGAAATCGCTTAAATAAAAGCTGCCCATAAGATGGTATGGGCAAGGGATCCGATTGCTCACATATTCATTTCTCACTATAAAAACCAACACTTACACCAGCTACAGGAAGAAATGTTTGCTCTCAGCTATATTCCTGCTTGAATTTATCTCCCGATTTTGTCCAGGAACTATTTATTTAAAATCAGAAGTTTAAGTTTTAGATGATAGAAATCTTTACTTTGATTAACGTTCCATCTAAAGTGGCCCTTTAAGAATGTTACTATATTTTGTCCTTTTTAAACTTAAAAAGAAAAAAGAAACGTGAAACAAACCATTTTGGGAGAGAAGAGGAGGGGTTGGTCCTTCAGAAGTTTGCACAGAGACACGCAGAGAGCTTTTTTCCCAATAAAAAAGTGCACAAATCCAATCTGCCATTTGTCCTTGGACAAAAATATTTGTTGGAACAAATATATCTGAATAGGATTTTTTTAAAAAAAATGGTGCAAGCCTGGGAAAAGGAATAGTATGAGTCTAATTGGTTCGCAGGTTGTACTAGAGAAAATACAATAGAGAGTGAATGTGGAATATGGGAAACTACTATCATTTCCACAAAGATGAAATACAACTAATGAACTAAATGAACAACAGACACAGAATACAAGCTCAGGGGAAGATATTGGGATCACACACAAATGGGTACTAAAAAAATACCACTGCAGCAATAACACATCAAATGTAAATGTCTAATGTATTAAAGGAGAAACTGTTCAGATGTAGAAGACACAATGTTGTGCAAAGTCCCCCTGAACTTTGCCTGATACACATCTGTTAAAAGATCTGGGAATTGTATGTTTGAAAACTCCTTCCTGTGAGTGACAGTTTCTCTCCCATATTTTCAAAAGCTTTCAACTTATGTATCAGAAAGATAGTTAAACTTGAATCTCTCTGGGGCACCTTATTTAAAACAAACACAGGAAAGCATCCAACTCTACTTCAAATTGAGTGATACAATTTCAAACAAATACCTTACATTAATTGCTCAGAGTATATTCTTTTTATAAGTTTAAGGTAAGCCATTCTTAGGGAACTGTTCAGGGGTAGTTTTCGTAAATCATCCCAAAATCCAAAGCACCATGGAAATCTTCCTCTCTTTTTTTTTGTTCATTTACCCTCTCACAGTAAACTATGGATAGTGATGAACTGCCCTGCTGAGATTCTAATCTTGAACTTGCTCAGTTAATAAACAATAGGGCCTGTTGACTAACATGAAGGAAATGATATCTGTATCTGCGTGGGACTGCAGATTAAACTGATTGTCTGGCTAGATTTACCTCTGTAACATACAAATATTTCAGTGAAACAGCTGGAAATACTTGTTCTCTGCATGGAACATACTGGTCCTAGTGCAAGACTAAATCTTCATTTCAAGATCACCCCAGTAAGTCTCAGAACTTCTATATCTCTTATCTTCCACAGAATGAAGCAAGTAAGTATCACAAAAGTAAGGTGTATCTAATACTCTCGATGATGCCATCTTCAAATACGGATAGACCTTAATTTGACAAAATAGTAGCTGTTTTGATGAAAGTTAGAAAAAAGAGTTTCAGGCATTCATTTATTCCCTAACAATTTGCTTTCTAACAGAAGATGGGAAACATCTCCCTCATCTACTCTGCTTATCTTAGTTCTGCCAAGTTCACCAGCAGGTTGCATCTTCAGATGTCATCTTCTTACAAACAAAACGACAAAGAAGGATATCCTTAGACTGAAACCATAACTTACCCTGCTTCCAGTTTTAAACATGATCAATGCTGGATGCCGTATTTCTAAAGAAAAGAGACTAGAAGTAACGGCAAGAGCTGAAACCAGGAAGTCTTGTTTTATAATGGGCTCATTTTTTAGGATAAATGTTTGCTTTGTCATGAAAATGGGATTCCAAAATTGACTCAGTGATTCTGGGGCTATTCAGAAGTTCTAGAAAAACAAAGAGGATTATAAAATAAAAGCAAGCCTCACTGCTTCATTTCTCCCTTTATTTTTCCTCATTCTAATGCATTAGGCTTGTGAATGCATTGCTGAGTCAGAACTCCAAACTCCTGTCAAAAATACTCAAAATAAAAAGTGCTTGCAGCTCTTATTGAGTGATGGTAATAGTTCCCCATTTTGATTACATATAATAATGGATTCAACTAAAGGAAGCCTAGTGGAACATAATGCCAGAAAACATGGGAACCATGCATGAATGAGGAAAGTAGCCTGGTGAGCTATTATTCTATGGAGCAAGAGTTTAACTGAAGTAATACACTTTCCATTGAGTAAAGTACTGTATCTTCCTAGCTGTTTGCAAACTTCCAAGGAAAAGGCTACAAGTGGCTCTGATATTTTGTTGTAGGTTTAACTAACTAAAATATTTCTTTAACCACTCATAAAAATACAGCTTATAGCTCGTAGTTTCTATACAAAATTGATTTATACAGTATATTCCATTTTGAGAAAATACAGGTAGTGCTTATTTAGTGACCAAAATTAGGTCCAGAAATTCAGCTGCTAAGTGAAATCATTGCTAACTGAAACTGCAGCTGGGCTTACGATCTTACTTCGGGCTTCTTTTGTTTTACCAATCTGCAAAGGTCATAAATATGGAGTGGTCACATAATTGCTTTTTTATCACTGTCATAACTGGAAACAGTCACTAAACAAGGCAGTTGTTATATAAGAACTACTTGTATATATAAAACTGGTATTACATAGTTTTGGTGGGTATCGGTCACAGAATATTTTCAAACCTGCCATTTTTAAATCTAAGATTTTATAAGCAAGGATTTCAGTGTATCTTAGGATACTGTTTCATAGGATCTGACTAAGGACAGTAGGTAGACAATATTCTAGAAATGTTCAGCAGAATTCAGAATAGTTCAAGAAGGCATGAAGACAATGGACATAGTTAATCTTTTTTCCCCTCAACTCAAGCCTTAAAACAACAAAACCCAAGTTTTACCTGAGCATGCTCACACCATTCTATATGAACTAGGACAGCTAACCTAGAGATTAATTTGCAGATCAACATACTATTGCCTACATTCCATCATCTCAGATATGTAAAAAGTGTATTTCCAACATATGCAATTGTAAAAAAGAAAATCCCATGCTAAGAGCATTATAAAAATTTTATTTTTTATAATTATCTTTTTTATTATAAAAGGTGCAAAAAATAGAAATCCCTTTATATATACAGTATATCCACTTCTGCAGAACTATATTGGTCTTGCATTTGAAAAGGAATCTAGCAAAACTGGAAAAGTGCAGAAAAAGCTTATTTTCTTATAAGATGTTTTAGCACTCATTAGCTTGGAAAGAAGACGTCACACTCAATGAAGCAATGAAAGGATTGAAAGGATTAGCCAGTTTCCCAGGGGACACTTAGCCAGGAGCAACTTTCATGTCCCTGGCAGGAGCTGGAGCAAAGGACAGGAACTCACCCTGCCCCATAGCAACACACAGATTTCAACATGAGCTTGCTAACCTCTAACTCAGAGCCCTAACCATGTGAGCCATGTGTTCCTGCAAGAAGACAACTGAGGGAAAATATATATAAAATCCTACAAGTATGAAATCATGCTTAGCAGGTACTGAAAGCAAATTCTCCCTATTCTAATACACAAGGACTACCAGCCATCTAATGCGGGTGTTTGGAAGGAGATTTGGAACAAACAAAAAGAAAATACTTCCTATGCGATACATAATTAATTTGTGGAATAAGTCACATAAGTTACACGTAGACAAAAAAGCATGGGTGGTTGTTAACGCCAATGGCTTTGAAAAGAGATTAGAAAAATGCATTGAGCACATCTCTATCAAGATCTCAAGATCTTGTGGGTTGAGCTCGTATCTTTTCAAGGGGGTGTTTCAGGAGAACATCAGTAGGAGTATGTTTCCTTTGTCTGTTTGTGGACACTAAAGAAGCATTTCAAAAAAAAAAAATCAGCCCTCTGCCCCTCACAGAAATAGTTCTTCTTTTCTACCTTGAAACTCCCAGCTTAAATAGTTGACCTGAAATTCTAGTGTTTCAAACGTTGGGGGAGAGGGAATATCCTTAATCTGCCACTTCTTTCAAAATGGAAAAATTAGCAATTTAGTAATATTAAAAGGTAACCACTAAAATCAGTTTAGTTTTGACTAGTTATTTATGACTAACTTAAACCTGTATAGTTCAATGGGCCTACTTTAAGCCTGAATTCAATCCAAGAATATTTCCCAAAATATAGGGATGGTAATAAGTGTTATTACATCATTAAATCTGAAAAAAGAAAACAAGGCACAAAATTTCATTGTGTCAATTTAATTAAATTTCACACCTGAAGTGCTAAACAATTGATATAAATATATATTTAGAAACATTAATATAAACAATATTTAATTAATAACAGAAAAATTATTCACCCAGCAGTCAGAGCACTGCCACTATCTTTACATCAAGAAAGTAAAACCTTTTCCTGCACATTTAAATATGCTAGGAATCTACATTTTGCTTTCAAGTATACAATGAAGAGCAACTGATGATATCATATAACGTGAAATATGCAGTAAATCCATTTCCTTCTTGATAATGCCATTAAGCAAATTCATGTTTCTAAACTTCAAGTTGTCCCCAGTCTATTATGAGGGAAATGCTTTTCACTTGGCACAGTGCATCATCTCCAGAGCTATAACAAAACAGAGAGTTAAATTGTTGAATCAGCAGTCTCATCACATTCCAATCACATGGTAGTAGCCGTTTACTTGATAGTTTCAATCACAAATACATAACGAACAACAACAATAATAATAGGATGCTGTTTCAGACCCTGGAAAAACTGAGTAGTTCTAGGTTCTGGGGCCTTCTAGTTGTAGTACTAGGATATATTTGATGCTGGATCAGATTGCACTGTCATAAACTTATCAGTGCATAATCTGGGCATCCTCCTGGACTTGTGGCAGTCATGCTAGCAGGGCCTTTGCACAGCTTCATGTTGTGCACCAGTTATACCCATCCCTGGTTTGGATCACTCTGTTCATAGTCACTCATGCCCTAGTCACCTTCCAACTGGATTACCATAATGTATTCTAGATGGGACTGCCCTTGAAGAATATCTGGAAGCTTCAGCTAGGGCAGAAAGCAACACAGGCAATTCTAGAACAGCACATTTTACATCTCTGCTCCATGGGCTATATTGGCATGGGACAGTTTATCAGAGAATCCACCTCTTCCCAACTACACCTACTCATCTCATCAGAGAAGACATGATACAGGGAACAACACTTGGCGGCAAGTCTTTTCTGCTATAGTGCCTGCCTTATGGAATATGTTCCCCCATGAAGTGAGTTTCGTTCCATTAATGTTCCAGAAATCTCTCAAGACCTGGCTTTGCCATAGGTCTGGGGGGGTCATAGAGGACAGGTGAGATCTTCTTAATAGTAGTTTTATATATAAGTTAAATTAAACAATCATTGAATGTTATGACAAAAAACCTTAGTCATCAAGATTGCAATAGGCTGAACACAATAAGAGAATGATACTAGGACAGTCAGTAAACCAGAAACAGACTGTATAACAGATGAGGTAAAAGAAATTGCTTAAGTAAAACTTTGCTAAGTGATATAGTTTGACAGAAAAAAATATAATTGTCTGTAGATATATAGTAGAAGTAGACATTAATTAATTAATAAAAACTATTAGGATACATCCCATGCATTTCTCATTCTAAGATAAAAGGGCATTGCAAATCGATACCTCTGGAACATTTATGAAAGAATGAGGGCTGGATTATGAACTCAAGAACCATAATTTATTTTAATTCTGAGATGTCTGTATTTAACAGAAAATAGAAAAATATTATATTTAATGTGGTGATAATAACATCATACATTTTATTCAGTATAAGGAAAAGGAAGTCAGCATTTTAAAAAATCGTATGTGGTAATAAGATATTTGTAATCAATGTAATCTTTAATTGGTAGAATTTTTTTAAATCTACAATTAGAGATTAGATTATAAAATCTTACAATACCAAATATAAATTATACTTTGTAGAAATATATTCCTCACTTATATCACCAAAGCCTAAGGCAACTTTTGACCTAACTTACAGAGCAATAATTGTTCATATTATATTAAAATACTAAGTTTTTATGTGTGCATTATGTGACCTTTGAACTCACCTGATGATTTGGTTGCTTTAAAGGTTCTCCTATCCTGCTGCCTGTTTAGATCCTGCAGCAGGAAGTACCAAGCTATCAAGCTGTTGACGGCTGCCTGTGTGAACTAGCCATTCATAGAATTTGTTCTCCACTAACATCTGGAATGTCTTCCTCTGATTCCTGAAACCAGGGAAAGGATTAGCTCTGTACTGTATACATTTATGTAAATATTCCTATCGCTAGATCTTTTCTTCAGAAAACAAACACACTGCCCACATTTTTTTTGTATCATTATTAAGGGATTTAATTTATTATGGTATGGTTCAGATTTTTATAATATGTAAGATTTTATAAGATTTTTATAATATTAAAATAAAATGGAATCATTTAAACCTATATAAAAACTTATAATCGAGAAAATGTTTCAAAAAAAGTTTCAGCAATTATTGTGCTGCTAATGGTTATAGTGTCAGGAGACTCAAGTTCTAGTCCATGGAATATAAGACTAACAAACCAGTAAAAGGCATTCCATTAATTTTTTCATACCTAGTAGCAATGTCATAAAACTAAAAAATGAATCAATGTAGAATGAAACAAACTTTTAAAATCAACTTTTTTATTAAGCACTACTACACAATATATTCCTATAAAATAGACACAGCTGGGTCTGTCCATGATGCGAGCTGCTAAAACCATTTATGTTTCTTACTGAAAATTACAAATACTTTTTTTTAGAAGAATGGTAGATCATTTGTGAGTATACACCAGTGTAACGTTAACAAAACAAGTCTGATATTAGTTCAACCTAGAAATGAATTATGAACCATAATTCTACACAGAGATTTGTATCACACCTGAAATTTGGATTTCTCTTTGCCTAAGACTTTAGAAAATTGCTTGATCTATTAAAATAAAGACAAACTTCCCCAAATTAAATAGAAGTCCATGTTGTTTAGTTTGAGTGATGCTTCTTGCATTAATTCCCTTTGATAATAATTATCTGATGTTGGCAGTTGTTTTAAAGGGTTAAACATAATATAGTTGATATAATTCCACTTTTATATGTGGCACTAATTTAATGTTATTTTTAAAATTCTTATTCAACTTGTAAACCTCTTTAATTTTTGTTCTTTTTATTCCTTTCTTTTTCACTTTTCCTTGGTTGCTTTTAAAAAAATATATTACAATAAAATTATTTTGTTTTTAGATTCTTTATGGTTACATTATTTTCTTTTATATTACTTCCTATGCATATTTGTCTCAAAAATTGCAAAAGAATAAGATTATATATGTTTGTTCTTAAAATTGTGTCAAGTGTATAAACTTGAAGAGCATAATTTATTTATTTGCATAACTTAGCACATTTACTTATTTTCTATGAAATTTCATGACACTTGCCTCCTTAGGAGCAAACAGTCACATAGTTAATATGAAAAACAAAATAATTCATTTTTACAATTTTTCCACAGATGTGATAATAGGCAGAAGCCTAGATTTTTTTTTCATTTTTCCATCATTTTCTAGGATTTACACCTCTAATTTAGTACTTATATTCAATTCATTTTGTATATATGTGTGTGTAATAAAACAGTCTTCTTAAAAGTATGGAAAATATAATTTCTATTTATTATTTTTAGAAATTATTTATTTTAATCTATTGACCTCCTCTAATCAACCCAAAATATCCAAAATATTTATCATTAAAATAATTCATTAAAATTAAGAGGAATACCAAGGCCAAAAAAATGCACCCTCAAAAATGCATTATGTGTTGATACCTATGTGTGGCTCCCTTCCATTCAGAAGATATCACAAGATATGACTGCCTGTACCCTGAAGTATTTTTATTTTATTTTATTTTATTTTTATTTTATTTTATAAAGTAGAGTGCCCTGATTGCAAAAGAATTGTTCATCCCCATTTATGGTGTGTAAGATATTTTGCTCATTAATTTTCTGAATTTTAATTTGCAGCCAACAAGTTGGGTTTACTTGATGGGTGTAAAACTCATAAAAACAGATTAATAAAAGGATCACAGTTGTCCTTGGGACTACAAGTCAAGACAAAAAAAAACAATATCCACACAACAAATTTAAATTATTAATTTGCATTAATATTGATGCATTTAATGCTAAAGCCATTACAACACCTGACTCTGTTTTCCTGGAAAATTAACTGTTTACTTACTTGGTCAGCTCTGCTTCCTTCACCGTTTTCTGCCAGATTCGTATCCTCTGTTCCCGTTGGCTCAGTGCTTTCTGATATGCAGGTGGCAGACCACCAGGTATTTCTGTTGTGTCTCCCTCCATTTCAAATGGAACAACAAAAGGGTAAAATTCTGAGGATGGGAGAAGTCTGAATACCTCCCTATCACAGTTTTCTTTACATACGATCATTGGATTATCCCAATTGTTAGGCACAGTAGCTAGGCCAGTTCTGCCCATATGATCCTCAAGCATTGGATAATGGGTATGGAAGGGAGCAAAAGTTATTGCTTGGTTACCTAATAATATAAGAGGTCTGGTTGGAGTGAGAACATGCAAAGTGCAACCATTCGTAGATGACAAAGATAGGCGATGGCAAACAGCAACAAGTTTGACATTGTCACAACTATGGAGATGTACTACAGTCTGCACTGGACCAAGGATAAAGGTGCTATTCCTGCATTTTTCTATGGTTACAGACCTGAAAAAGAGGAAAAACAGCCAATAATAGAAGACTGAAAACAACAAAATACAATCATGCATGTACCTTTTAATTAGGTTGCAAATACTGGCAACTGAAAAATATCTTACCTCAGTGGAGATAGTAAATAGATAAAAGATTCACAGCACCGATGAATCCTCACATGAGTATCTTCTAGGGTAACAGAGCTCTTTGCTAATGTTTGTTTGTAAACCTGGCTCATCACAATCACACGATGAACTGAAGGGACTATGTGAGTATTACAGGCTATTTTAGCTCGTTTAGTTGTTCCTTCAACTGGAAGAATTATTAAAATATTAGTTTTTAAAAAAATAGGTCTATTGAAGCCCAAATCTCTCATTTAGCTGTATCTTACTGTATTTCCCAAAGAAAGAAAAACCCTTCAACATTCAATATTCGCAAATATATTCTAGTCAAGCTGGTTGGAATAATTCGAAAAGCACTTAATTTTCTTGTACAAATTGTTAAGATTTTATGCTGTATGTTTGATATTTATGTGCAGTGCTCTGAGATTCTCTGTATAACAAAGGCATGGCTTTCTAAATATTTAAACAAAAATGAAACAAAAAGTTACATTTCTTTCTGGTTACATACTCCAAGCAGTAAGGATTTTTATTATGAAATTAAGTCATAAAACTCATAAATTTATTACCAAATCAAAAGCTCTAAAATGTCCTTATGATGTCGACATGTGCACATCTACCATGCACCCTTAAACTATATTTTCCCTCTTAATGATATTATGGAAATACAGAGCAATAGTCAAAACACATGTTACCTATTCTCAACTCAGGCAAATATGCATTAGAAGCATTAGAAATACGCATTCAATATTTCAGACCATGTTTAACTTTGTAAATCTTATATTTCCCATTTCAGAATGCTTTAAAATGACTGTTATGAATCTGAATTAGGACAGGTTCCAACAAAAACAATTCAAAAGACTTGTATTGTACTGTTAGAAGTCATCCAATGATACAACATAAAAAGCATTAACAATTCAAAGAGGAAATATGAGTATATAGTATTTAATAGATATTAATGAAGCCATAATGTATAATAGGTATGAAGATACTATAGAACAAGGGTCTCCAACTGTGGAAACTTTAAGACTTGTGGACTTCAACTCCCAGAATTCCCCCTCCAGTCATATCAGCTCAGGAATTCTGGGAGTTGAAGTCCACAAGTCTTAAAGTTGCCAAGGTTGGAGACCCCTGCTATAGAAGACTCATACTTGCTCTTTGATTCGTATGATTTAGCATCTTGGAACCTACCGAAGTTTTTACCAAAATTGAGTTTGTGATTCCTAGCTGGAAATGCTCCACAAATTCGTATATACATTTCAATTGGCATCTTAGCTTCATAATAAAAATGTTTACGTTCCTGAAGTTTATTATTATTATTATTTTAACAACTTTGGGGTATAAATTTTAACTGAAATCTGGGCAGTCATTATGGAGACATCCTATCAAGTAGTCAGAAACAATTGTACCTTGCTGTGCCCATGCAAGCTTTCTTCCAGATGTGAGGCAGGCTGTTGCCCCAAATGGGTTCCCAGTCAGACAAGTCCTCAGCCATGATTCAAATTTGGCACAGGAGAAAGCTTTGGAAAGTTTCGAGAAGCCACTCTTGGCATGCAATGGCTGCCAAAGGGCAAGTTCATGAAGAGGGTAAACAGTCCTATTTTGATCTACACTTCCTTCAATAAGGAAACTAAGAGCTTGAACAGCTTTGGGTGATAGCAGGCTGCTGTGCATAGAATGAGAGGAGGCACTGAGCTGGTCTGGGTCCAGTAACAATTCCAGAAGATCTTGGAGATGGTTTTCAACAAAGTCATGGTGGTAGTTGTCATTCCAATTCTTCAAACCAAGCATAAGAACAAATATTAGAAACAAAAATCAATCCACAAAATCACATGTATATACTGTTCTCTTGGCTTAAGCGATTACTATGCAGGACTGATACTGATACCAAGGCTCTCATCCATGAAAACTCATTAGGTAATCCTGAGCCAATCATTCTCTCTCACCCTATCCTACATCACAGGGTTGTTGGGGAATAAAATAGAAAGATGGAGCTCTATGTATGCTACTTTGTTTTAAGAAAGTCCAGATATAAGTGTAATGAGGAAATAAATATAAAATAAGATATAAGTAGAAGTCACTAATGTGCAGATTATTTATCAAATCTTTTCTTATTCATTTGCTAGAAACTACATTAGGCATCTAATATAAAAAGCGGGCAGATTTCTTTACATACTTATCATCAATGTCAGAATGGTAGAGGCTTCCTCTTACTGTTATTTTAAAAAAGAAGACAAGAAGCTAGCAAATCTGAAGATCCATACATGCTTTGTATACAGGTGTCCTTGACTTACACATAATGGCCATTTGAAGTTACAACAGCACTGAAAAAAAATGACTTATGACCATTTTTCACACTTACAACCATTGCAGTGTCCTATTGTCAGCTGTTCAGAATTCAAACACTTGGTAAGTGACTCATATTTATGATGGTTGCAGTGTCCCAGGGTCATGTGAACACCTTTTGTGACCTTCTGACAAGCAAAATCAATGGGGAAGCCAGATTCACTTAACAACTACAGTAATAAAGTTGTAAAATGGGGCAAAACTCACTTAACAACTGTCCTGTTTAACAACAGAAAATTTGGGCTCAATTGTGGTAGCCAGTCAAGGACTACCTGCATACGTAACTGACACAAAGGAAAATATATAAAGTGGTATTAGGAGATGTAAGAAGGTGCTTTGATAAAAGTCCATCAATTTATAGTGCATATTCAATTTTATGCATCACTGAGAAACAGGAAAGATCTACTGATTTAGCCTTGATTATTATATCATGGTTCATAGTAACTGGGGATAAAAGGAGTTGAAATTCAACATATTCTGAGGGTACTAGGTAGGAGAAAGCTAATCTTGAAAAAACTCTCACCATTAACTAAAGAGCACATACTTGGTAGCAGTACTGTCAAGTTACAGAGTTTGCTAAATCAATGTAATTATATTATATTCTTAATGTTGGCTTTGAATTTATACATAGATATCAAATATTACTTTATAAGTGTTTATGTTATATATAATGCCACTTTTTATAAAAACACTTATTTTAATTCAGTATGGAATGTGAATATATGAAAAAATGGAAGTACATTTTAACTTAACAAGTTATTCTTATAAGTAAAAGAATAAAGCATCATTCTACAGGGAGAGATTTTTGGAGGAAAGTAGTTCAAGCAATACCTTAATCTGATTGGCAGATTCTTTTAGCCCACTGTGAGACTTCGACTTAGGATTTGGCCACTCATCTCCAAGAAGGGATGTCCTCAAAGAAACCTTGTTTAGTTGCTGAATATAAAGGAACAGCAGGAACTGAAGTGTATCCACAGATAACTAAGAAAAGATTCAAGAGTTTAAAAGGTTATTTGATTTTTATTCAAAAAATTGTACTTCAGTGGAATAGATAGACCATTGCTTAAATTTCAAATAGTCTAAATTATTCTAAAAACAGTGTCTGATCCACCCGTATTAGTGCTTTATGCTGCAATGTATACCAGAAAGAAAAAAACCATTTTGGGGCAATGACTGCACTGGACATCAGAACCAGCACAAAAAATTATGAACAATTAAAATTTAGATTCCATAAAAATATTTGAAAAATACAATTCATACCCGATTCCTTTGCTTCTCTGTCTCTTCCTCAGTTACGCAACCAGATATGACTTCTGCCCACTCCAGTCGCTCCTCTGAAGTCTGCTCAACAAGACTGTCAAACAACTCAAAGTAAAGCCATGCCAGCTCTTTTTCTAGCTGTAGTTTTCCACAAGCAATGTGTCGCCACATAGACCAGGTAAGGTATGGATAATAGCCTCGACCAGAGCGCATTCTGACATAGGTTGACATTTTCCGAAGGTAATGCATGCTAAACTTGGAAGGAGGAGGGATTTGCAACGCTCCCACTATGAAAGGCTCCATCTTCACCCACAAACTGACTGAAGGTTTCTCCATTTTGAAAAGGTGCAGTTTATATATCTGAATTTGAAAAAGCACAAATACCACAAAATGCTGTTTCCAGACTTGTCCCCAATTCAATTATACATGAAAATGAATTTTCCCATATTAATTTCTCCTGATTACCTTATTTTTAAATATGCATATCTTATACATCTCAAATATTCTCCTACTTCATCCTATTTAAATATCTATTACCAAAATATACACATTAAATTTCACCTATTATCAGGTCAAGCAAAACTTTTGGAATCTAAGACTGCATTTTTTAAAAGTCAGAGCTTAGAATCTTAAGAGAAGCTTTGACTTATTATTCCTTTCTCTCTCATACAAACAATGAAAGATTTTGAACATCCTTTTTTACTTATTCACCACAGGAGCAAATGAAGAAAACACTCTTAAAGTTCCCTTTTAGAATTATTCATTAAATACAATAATCTCTTCCTTGCTAGAATCATATTTGTCCTAGTAATTTCTCTAGCAATTAGCTTGAACTAGAATTACTTGCATAAAGTCATAGTAAGTGGTCTGAATCCGGAAGTATACAGAAAAGAACATTTGGGAGACCAATCTGAATCAATCCATCAATCATTCAAGAGTTTGCATTTTCATAAATAGCTCCATTTTAAAAATAAAACCAAAGCACATTTCAAGTTCATTCAATGGCAAAACAAACTATTATTCTAATCAATGTGGCCTTATCCTGATTTCTGAAATTTGGGAAACATTTTTTTTCTGAAATTTTCAGCCTTATTTTAAACCCCGACTGTTGGCTTGAATATGTTGCATCTCTTGTAAACTAGATAAAAAGCAACATTGTGTCATAACTCATTTCTAGTCTGCTCTTACAAAGAAAAACATTTGTGGATTGCTTTATTTCTTGTTAAAAGAGCTTCAAAAAAACTATCACTGAAGCTTTAGCCTTTTAGACTTTTCTCTCCCACTTTGCTTGGTATCGTCTTTGAAGGATAAACCAAGAATAATAAAAGAATATCCAAAATCTTAATGTAAAAATAGAAATCAAGTAACTAAAATGTTTCTGGTTAATGTTAGTATTTCTGAAGATTTTAAATGCAGACATACCTCAACTGCAGTTTGACTTAAGTGCATTTCAATTCATGTCAACAAAAAGTTAGTGGGCTCATGTTAATGTAGTCATCATGACATAGGATATCATCAATTTTAAAAATTAAAATCTTACAGACAAAATTTAAACAAAATGCAAGATTTGGTATTATTTTCATTCTCATGGTTTAAGAGGACAGAAGCAGTCTTGAGCATCTGCGGGGGGAGGGCGCTCAAAGAAAGAAATGATGACACTATGTGATGAAATCATCTATGATATTATTTTGGCATTATTACATTTCTTACAGAAGCTGCTGAAAGCAGTTAAAATAACCCATGTACTTCTAATGTGCTTAATTTTACTGCCTATTTATATGGTTTCAAATAAGGGAATTTTATTTATACATAATTCCAAAAAGCTTAGCATCAGAAAAAAAAAGATATACTGTAACTTCTTTACTATATGATATGTAAAGAAAAATGATAGGTGTCTATGCATAACAAATAGACACAGTAAAAAAATACACAGAATGTTCATTGTATATAAATTGAGTAAACAATACATTTTTCAGTTAAAGAAATACCATTTCCTCTTGAAAGTAAAAAAATAACTGTTTCAAATTCAGATTTAAAAATCATCAGAAGTCTGAAAAGAATGTAAATTGTGTCTGACGCCAAATATGTTTCTCCTTCTATTCCATGATCATTATTAATAATGATAAAATAGAGATTTAATGGTAGATTGTAATCCTGTGATCTCTGAATTTATTTTACAAAAGCAATAGACCCAAGTACCAACCTGATGTCAGATCAACCAAATTGAAATACATTTGTAAACGTATAAATTCTATCTATTAAGAACATCAACAATATTGGAAGAATGGTGTATTTATATTTCATATTTTACAGGTAGTTTTTGACTTACAACACTTCATTTAGTCACAATTCGAAATTACAACGGCACTGAAAAAACTTTATGACCACTTTAACAACTATTGCAGCATCCCCATGGTCACTAGATCTAATTCAGACACTTGGCAACTGATATGTATTTGTGACAGCTGCACTTTCCAGGGGTCATCTAATCACCATCTGCAACCCTCCCAGCCAGCTTCCAACGAGCAAAATCAATGGGGGAGGCAAGATTAACAACTGCATGATTCACCTAACAACTGCAGTGATTCACTTAACAATTGTAGCAAAAAAGGTCATTAAATGGGACACAGCTCCCTTAAGTGCCTTACTTAACAATGGAACGTTTGGGCTCAGTTGTGGCTATAAGTTCAGGACTACCTCTAATAAGGGAATTTTGTCAATGTTATACAGATAATCCTCAACTTACAACCACAAATAAATATAAAAACTCTATGCATCATATTACATCCCGCCAAAGTAATTCTATACACACTGCAACTGTTCTGCAGTGGTGATATAGGGCACAAGTAAATGGATACATATCATCTTTACTGTCAGTGCCCAGATAATCAGAATCCAGGTAGTCGGATCATAATTTTTTTAAGAAATTGGAAAAATCACCCAGTAATATTTTTTAATGAATGATGCAGTAATTTACTGACTGTACAGTATTTCCTAATGCATATAGATTGGTCTAATTTAACAAATTAATTTAGATTTAATTGTTAAATGCTAATTTTTATGACTGCAAAAACTATATCATTGATATTTAAAAGTGTGGGAAACTATTTTTAAAAAACCCTAACAGCTCAACTGCTCTAAAAACTCTTCAGTAAATAATAAATTCAGTTTAATTCAGTCAACATTTATTAGTCTGATAAACAATAATACATGTTTTCTACATACATGTCATTTTTAAAAGAAAAATTAAATCCAGGTATTTGAAATGTTTGGGTTTTTTCTCAGGAATTGTGTTTGTATGTGTATATCTTTTTTTTTCAAATATATTCTTTGGGATTATTGGTGTTTTTCTTTTTAATTTATTAAGTTTTTTGTTCTGATCATGTTTGTTTTACAAACAAGAAAATTAAAACATTTTATTGGATAGTAATCTAATATTTAATAAAGGCATTCTCAGTTGCCTCTATCAACTATTGATACAGTTCTTTATTGAGGTTTTGTACTACACACTGTTTTGTTATTCAAAAGCCTGGTCCCTCCATCCTTGATTCTGCTGTTTGCTGCCTTCTGCTTCAAATTTGCACTTTTCATAGCATTGTGAATGGCCTCAGTCTCCAATTAAATAGCTCCTTTAAAGGCAGGTATGATAGAAGGTATGCTTCCTTCTAAACTTTCTTCAAATTTGCCTTGCACGATTGTTGCTCCATTTTATTTATTTTATTTTATTCCTCTAATAGAAAAGAGGAATATTCCTTCTATTTCATTTCTATGTCTTTAAACTACTGTACTATTTACTGCACTAAAATTTAGGTCAGTTAACATTTTATTACATTGGTATTATTTGTATATACTTCACACATATTTATTTAACTGATGTTGAAATTAAGTGCACTAAGGCAAAACTGATACATTCTGGGCTCCTTGGTTCAGGAGATTCTGATGTGCACAAAGGATTACAGGGTCCTTAAAATGGGAATCGTGATGGAGGCTGGGAGGTAAACGAATCTGGAACTCTTTAAGGACTATATTTGGCCTCTTGTGAATAGAATATGAGCAATAAAAACTAAGGACGTGCTATAAATAATAAAGTAATATAACATTAACAATAATAACAATGATAATAATAATAAAATAAAAATAAAATATAAATATAAAAAATAAAGAATATGAGCAATAGAGCTCATAAGGACAATAGAGCAGGAGATATAGAACACCTGGTTAGAAGCCTTAGGAAAAGAAGTGTTAAGATAGCAGGAAAGTTGCGAACTTTCTTCTTGCTGGGCGGTGTTAGCGGGGAGGCTTTTTGCAAGAAAAAGGAGAGAAGCTGCTCTTCTGAAACGTTATTAAACAAGCGCTCACAGCATCCACTACGAAGCGAAATGGAATGATGAAAAAGGAGACCGAGATCACCCTCCAGGCGGAGAATGCAGCACTCACCCGCCTTTCCTCACCAGCGCTTCCAGGACGCCAGACGCGAACTTGCTTTCGAACGCCTACGGCCAACTCTTCCCGCGCCTGCGCACACCGTCTGACTCAGTCACCAATAAAACCGCTCCCTGGAGTAGGCTTCAAAAGACGTTCTATTGTAGAATCGCTAGGCTAGCCACCAATCGCTCTCCCCGTATCTCTAGTGCATTGGCAAGAATAGGAATGACAGTTGAAAGACTAAGAATTCGCAATAGCGACCTCTGTAGATTGGGCGGATCAGAAAACTTGCCTCCATTTGCTTCTCCCACTTCATCTACACCAGGGGTCCCCAACCTTGGCAACTTTAAGACTTGTGGACTTCAACTCCCAGAGTTCCTCAGCCAGCAAAGCTGGCTGAGGAACTCTGGGAGTTGAAGTCCACAAGTCTTAAAGTTGCCAAGGTTGGGGACCCCTGATCTACACTACAGCGTTGTCTCATTAGTTGGTATTTATTACTGCAATTGTGAACAGCCACTCTGTTTTATACTTTTACATTTAATGATCGGGTTTAGGTATTTGATAATACTTTGACTTCACTTTTCATTCTTTCAATATATACATTTTATTAAAAGTCTCTCCTTATAGATCCTGAAGTGATTTGTGTCATTTTCCAGGACGCTCTTGACTTAACATTCTAGACAGGGTATTAAACATGGGGGGGGGGGGGTTGTTGTTCCATTAAATCTCAGCCAGAAACCTCTTTTTGCTGCCATCTAGTTATCATCCAGAAATTTGCATCTGAAGCAGACAGTCCCAAGTCTAGAGGCATGAGAAAGATAGATTGATAGAGATATTCCTCCGATATTAACCAGATCAACCTGGCTAGTTTCCAGTCCCAGAAAGATGCTGCCTCCTGGTGAGGCAAATATTGTTCTTGTATAAATATATTTGCACAGAAACGCATTTTATGTTTTTCTTAAAATACATTCGCTGGCCCCAGTCTGCGTTAGCAAAATGTGTTATCATTTAATGTGCCAAAAGAATTCTATGGAGTGGGGGGAGCATAGGTAAGCATTTAGAAAGTAGATTTTATGAACTGTCAGAATTACCGTTGATGTAACTGCGTTATTTCTTTTTCAAAAATGGAGTTCGTTGATTTTGATAAGGCTGAAAAAAATCCTGTTTGCCTCGAGCTCAGCATTAGAAACCAACAACGAAGGCCAGGCGTAAACTGCTTTAAAATATACGGAACTAAAAGGACGGACGGCCTCCTCTTTGAAACCTACCTATGCGTGACATCATCACGGCGCTTCTCGCCACGACGGAGACCACGGCGCTCTTTTCCGCGTCCTTATTTGTTGACGTTACACACTTTAATTGGCCCGATCTTACCCGGGTGGCGGGTGAAGTGTGCAATTGTGATTGGCCAGCGGCGAATGACGGGTTGCCTTCTCTGCTGGGTTCTGATTGGCCGCGTCGCTGTACCGGGGGTTCTCTTTCGTGCCTATGGTTACCGGTGCGTGAGGAAGGTAGGGGCTGGGAGCTGCTTCTACTAGACCCCCGCCATGTCCCCCCGCTCCCTCGGTGGCCTCCTTCTACTACTGCTGTGCCTGCTTGGGGAAGCCATCGCCGGGTGAGTGCGGGGAAGGAAAAGGCGGCCGGAAGGAAAACTCGTTCCGGGGCTGAGGTTTGCAGGTGGTCCCGTGGTAGGGTGGAGCCCCGCTGCCTTTTATCCCCTTTCGCTCTTCTGAAAGGCCCGCTGAACCTGCTGAGCTCTCCCACCTCCCCCCCCCTCGCTTTCAATCTACGGGAGCGCCTCGTATTCTTCTCACCGCCGCCCCGTGTTGCGGACTGCTCCCTGTTCCGCTGCTTCCTGGCCGTTTCTTCCTAGGGAGAGTTGTAGGTGTTATTTTCCTTTCCTTTCCTTCATCCCCCTTCACGGGTGGTCAGGAAACGATTTCCTTGTGCCTTCGAAGGTAGATGATGTTTTCAAGCGCTGGGGAGGGTGAGGGACGAGAGATGAGTGGTAGTGGACATGGTGTGTTAAGAGGACGGGTAGTCCTCGAGTTACGACCACAATTGAGCCCACAATGTCTGTTGCCTATTTGTTTATTTATTGAATTTATATTTCTGCCTATTTGCCCATGGCGACTCAAGGTGGCTTACAGGCTATAAAAACCACATTTAAAACAATCAAAACTAACATAAAGAATCAAATAAATTAATATAGTACAATATAACAAGATCACCTCCCACCCAACCAACCCGCCCTAGCAACAGCAGATCACATAAGCCATTTAATGGACTCCATCCTGCTCTGGGTTCCTTAGGCCCGCTGGCAGAACCAGGTCTTCAGCAGCTTCAATTGAAACATTATTTCAGTTTGCCCCATTTTACATCTTTTCTTGCCGGTGAATCATTTGCGTTTGTTAAGTTAATAAGATGGTTGTTACTAACTTCCCCATTTGCTTGTCAGAAGGTCGCAAAGGCTGATCACGTGACCCCAGGACACTGCAACTGTCATAAATATGAACCAGTTGCCAAGCTTCTGGATTTTGAACATGTGATCATGGGGACACTGTAACGGTCGTAAGTGTGAAAAGTCACTTTTTTCAGTGCAGTTGTAACTTGGAACGGTCACGAAATGAATTGTTATAAATTGTGGACTATCTGTATAGCCACTCAGGTTCAAATCCCTGCCTCAGTCATGAAATTCTCTTTGGACCTGTTACTTCTTTTCAGTGGCTAGAATCTATATCCATGTTTTTCACTTTTACCTGTCCTCTACCCTACTGAAATCAGTTGTTTTAATCTGCTACCCTCTTGCTTATTTATTTTCTCAGTATGGATCCAATTATGGAATGTTTCCTGAGGAAAGCTTAGCTGTCACCTACTTTTGATATAATTTTATAGCAAAAGGCATACAACTTAAGTCATTAAATAACTGATTATTATTTCCTTTATAAGTTATTAATAGGCTTTTAAAATTTTATTGCATTTTATTTAAAAAAAATATAATGCTTTTATTTTTAAAAAAACAAATGTAAGCTTTTTTGAAAAGTTTATTGAAAGGCAGGATATTTCTTCCATTCAGAACATAGAGTGCAATTATGTATATTTAAGAGTTTTCTTTCTGTTTCTGCCAATAAATTCAAGGGCATAGATAGCCCTTGAAATGAACAAATAAATGCCACACTACCTATGCCAGGCTTCCTCAGCCTAGAGCTTTCTAGTTGTATAAGGATTACAGTTTTTTTCCCTTTGGTCCATTAGATTTGGAGGCAGTCCAGTTCCAAAACTGCTTTGGGCTACTTACAATTTAAAAACAGAAAAAGTCTGAAATGTCCGGACCACCATATCCCATGTACCCCAAAATCTCTACCAACAGGATTCACAAATATCCTATCCGAAGGGGTTGGAGTACAGTCGTAGTTTTTAAGTACTTTTAAAACATTATTAAGGTTGGAGCTACATAGATCTTTCCAGATGGCAGGCATTGCAGCAGAGAGAACCATACTTTCTGAATTCTATGTAATAGATAGCATTGTTTGGCTGAAAGGATCTGGAGCACATTAATGTTAGTTAACAGGCAGAAATCAGTGGAGATAAATGGTTCTCAAATAACCTGGTCTTACGTCATGAAGGGCTGTATAGGACAGGTGATAATCAGAAGTTTACCAGTAACCAGTGTAGTTTGCAGATTATCATTGACATGTCAAAGGACATTGAATGCTGTGTGTCCTGAACTAGCTGTAGTTTTAAATTTTCTTCAGAGGAAGCACTAGGATGGTAGAGTGCATTGCAGTAATCCAATCATGTGGTGACTAGGGCATAAATGAAGGTTGTTAGATCCAGGCCATCTGTATTTACTATGCAACCCAACTGTGATAATTGACTAGTGAATATATTTAAAACTATAGCTTTAAGCTCACAGGTTACATATCAAGATTGCTAAAGCAAGAAAATAATGGAGTGTGCAAAAATGACTAAACTGACATTTGAAATTAGAGAGCAAGAAGATAAACAATTTTATAAGATATGGGATTTATTTTATCAATGGTTAGATAAAAATAGGGAAATGAAATATTTTATAATACTTTATAATACAAGTATAATAGAACTATAGAGATAAAGTAATGTAAAGATACATTATTATTGAATAGATTGGTGATGATGAAATGAATGTTATAAAGTAGGCCAAGTAAAAATAGTGATTTGCTCACATAAAATGATGGAATATTAGTAACAGTCTGCAAGTAATTAACAATGATAATAATATAAATATATATAGCGGATTTATAGTATGAGAATTAATTTAAATTAGAAGAGGAAGACTGCAGAGATTGTGCACAAGAGATTTGTACCAACTGACACACTGTATGTAATTGAGAGATGGTTTTATGTTTATGTTTTGTTTATGTCTGTGTAAAAAATAAAAAACTTTTTTTAAAAAAGATTGCTAAAGCAATGCTCCAAAAGTATCACATCCTACTTTGGAAGCTCTGATGTTTAACAAAAAAGCATGTGCTGCTATTCTAATACAAGGTATTTGCTATTCCTGTTATTATCAGCTTATGGCAAGGGTGTCAAACTCACAGCGCGTGGGCCAGCTATGCCCACCCCCAGTTTAGCGAAGGGGAAAAAAGTTGTGATGCATCACGTGACAACAATGTGATGCTGCAAGTTTGATACCCCAGGCTTATGGCAAAGAAGAACATACATTTTCTCCCACTTTTTTAATTTGAGGATCATAAGAGGCAATAACCTTTGTTGTTTTTCAGGAGAGATTTCTATAAGATTTTGGGGGTTCCTCGCAGTGCATCTGTTAAAGATATTAAAAAAGCCTACCGAAAATTAGCCCTTCAGCTTCATCCCGACAGAAACCCTGATGATCCACGTGCACAGGAAAAATTTCAGGATCTTGGGGCTGCCTATGAGGTAAGTGTATTTGGGAGAAGTCTGTGATCAACATATGCATCCTGTGCATCCTGGATTGTTCTCTTCAATGAAATTTTAGTAGGATGGGTACTAACTGGAAAATAGCAATGTGTTTGTGACATTAATGAGACCTCTGTTCTTGAAAACTTCAGTTTCTTTAGGCTGATTTAATTGATTACTTGAAAATGATTTCTGGAAAGTATTATTTTTTGTGAATAAACAATAGAGGATTTTTATTTCTGTTCAGCTTCTAAATGTAGCAGATCAAATATGTCAAAACATGGATCTTCATGCTGCCCCATTAAGTGATGTCTAACAGTATAAAACTATGTGTTACAATGTTGCATTGGCATTTAATATGCTGTTGCTAAAGAATACTTTCATGAAGTTGATTAATGGCAAGAAAGATTCTTACATCTGTAGATGCCTATGTACCGTGGGAAGCAAGCAGGGGTTTCTGATTAATTTGTGACATTTGGAAGGCCACGGAGTTCTCCTTTTTCCTTTAGTTTAAAGGGTGTGACATATTTTTGCATTGTTTTTGGAAATGCTACTCTAAACTTATGTATGAGGATATGCTTTAAAAATAAGAGTTGCTCTACCTGTGTATAGCTTCCTTATGCACACATCAGAATGGAAAAGTGAATAGCTAACATGTAACAGAAAAGAAAAGAAACAGATGAACAGATATTATCCTTTATTCTTCTTCCTCATTTCTGTCAAGTTTGTTTTAAATCTTCTTCCTTGAAATAGAATCAAAATGTCCTTTTGTTAGTTAAGTACTTACTGGTGTTAGTTGCTCTTGTACAATCAGTCATGTAAAATGTCTTATTACAAAATGGATTAACAACTCTGAAAAAGCTGCAGCATAATGTAAGCAATTATATGCTATAATTTGGTAAGAAAGAATCATCCCAAAATAATTATTTTTGGAGTTTGCAAGCTAATTTTATCTAGCTAATCACTGGTTATATAGAGAGAAAGTGCAGTATTATGAAAAGTACCGTTCTGTACCCTTTTTTAATGAAAGTAAGTATAGCTTAATTAAATTAGACATATTTTTACTACAGAAAATTAGGCAGCAGTTACTAATGCATAAATTCTGGATGAGCGGATGACCACAAATTGCTTCCAGCTTGGAAGATTGAAGATTAAATTCTAGAAAATCATTATAGTGTTCCTGGAATTGCCAGTTCTGTGAGGTTTGGAGGAAAAATGTTTGATTTTGTATCCCAATAATCCCTATATACTATAGTCACACGGTCTCAAAAATTACTCTGTTTACAATCTTTTGTGACCTTAATGTTTTGTTTCTGCTAACCTTATATTTGTTTTTCAGCACATATAACACTTTTGCTGAGGACATCTTTCAGATTGAAATCAGTGAAACGTGTTCCTATTTGTTGCTATAGTATTTAAACATAGATGTCAATTACATTTAATTAGGAAAAGATTTTGTATGTGCAAATGGATTGTTCTTTTTTTTTAGACCAGACCTGCCCAACTCATTGAGGGAAAAACACCAGATTGATACCTTAAAAATAAATATGGGTCACAAAGGAATAACTGGCAAACTGATCAGTTGTTCAGTGGCTAGCAGCATAGTGACAGGATGGAGTTGGCCATATCCCTGAGGCCTGGAGCCATTGGGGACACTCAGTAGTCTGCCTTTTGAAGCAGAAGTGGTTATGAAACCAATATTCTTGGTGACAGCAATATTTAGTAGCATTGGATTGACTTTTTTTTTTACAAAAATAAAGCCTATGGGTCACATGATTTTTTGGCCATTTAGGTGTGTCTTGATAGGGTGCGTCTAGATAAGGGATACGTGTGTCTAGATAAGGGACGCGGTGGCTTAGTGGCTAAGACGCTGAGCTTGTTGATCAGAAAGGTCTTGTCCCAGCTTCTGCCAACCTAGCAGTTCGAAAGCATGTAAAAATGCAAGTAGAAAAATAGGGATTACTTTGGTGGGAAGGTAACAGCGTTCCTTGCGCCTTCGGCGTTTAGTCATGCCGGCCACTTGACCACGGAGATGTCTTTGGACAGCATTGGCTCTTCAGTTTTGTAATGGAGATGAGCACTGCCCCTAGAGCTGGAAATGACTAGCACGTATGTGCGAGGGGAATCTTCACCTTTTCTTTATAATAGTATTCCAGGAGATAATTTTCTGAATCAGAATCCGTTTGAGAACTCTTAAGTGTGATTTGGCCACTTTTGTGCATTCTTGCAGCTTTCCAGTAGATAGTTTTCTGAATTGGAAGCCATTTGTAGAATTCTGGGTGTGATACATAGGTAAGGGATGGACACAAACTGCTTTTAGTTTAAAACATTTATTTCTGGAAAATATCAGACAACCGCAAACATATCCGATCTGTATGGTACGGAGGCAAAATTATAGTTTTGTCCATTTTCCTCTTTAAAATAACTTAAACCTATATTAATATATGCAATTTATGTCTCCTGCAGGTATTGTCAGATGAGGAAAAACGAAAGCAGTATGATGCCTATGGTGAAGAAGGGTTGAAAGAAGGACATCAAAGTTCTCATGGAGATATTTTTTCACAGTAAGTGTGCTTTACTACTTTATACTTTTTTTCATGATAAAGTGTTATCTTATAGTATAGTACAAGGGTCTTCAAACTTGGCAAGTCAGATTTGCGGACTTCAACTCCCAGAATTCCTGAGCTAACATGATTGGAGGAGGAATTCTGGGGGTTGAAGTCCACAAGTCTTAAAGCTGTCAAGTTTGAAGGTCCCTGGTATATAGTACAACAGAATCTTTAGTCATTAATTTCAGCCATGTTATTATTATGTTTTGTTCAACAAGAGCAAAACTGCAATGAAACATCTTAAACTGGTTTTAAACAATATGAAGGATAGCAATAAGAATTGATATTAGTAAATTCCAGCAGAACAATAATTATATCAATTAATAAGTTAAAAAGTCTTTCATAACACTTGAGTTGTGAACCTATAATGATAGCCTATGCAAACCTCTGGAGAAGTTCTATGTGTGTTTGGAGTGGGAATTATACCATTTCAAGTTTTGCTTAGGATTCGCCAAAGATCAAGGCCACCTGAGAAGAGATTATCTCTATTCTGAATTAAACATATTATTCTCAATGCTGATTACTCCGTGGACTTAGAAGCTATGTCATAAGTAGGAGCTCCAGCCTGACGTACAGGCATTCACACTTTGCAAGACAAAAACCAGGGTTACTGGTCATAGCTCTGACCAGCAGCATTCTCATTGCTGTCCTGCATGTTGTTTAAAACCCAGAGTGTCCTGCACACATTTCTGAGAACACAAGTTGGGTTTCATTAGTCTGTCTGTTCAGTTAACACAAGCCATCGATGAACCCTCACCAGCAATTGTTGTCTTGCAACGAAGACAAAAATATAATCACATTCCTTGCTATTTGTTTAGTTGAATTAACTCTGCTTTAAATCTGAATGTGAATGCTCAATTCCGCTTCACATTTGGAAAACCATCATCACTAAGGTCACAAACTTAAGAAGTCAGTAAATTTGTGTGAAGGCATAGTGATCAATTTATTTAAAACAAGTGTTGGCCTGGCAACATAAAATATTAGAGTTCACAGTTAGTGTATTGATTAGGAAGTGTATGGCACTTTTATCTACCAGACTCCTGTAGGTAGTCCTCAACTTGCAGAGTTACAAGAGGCCTACCTTGGGTTTACTTAATACCCAGATTTAAAGTTTTGACAGTTGTGGCCCTCCCCAGTCACATCACTGATCTCCAGGAACTTAGCAACACGGCCAAGTTTATATCATTTGCAGCATTCCACAATCATATGACTACATTTTATGACAGTTTTGACAAAAATCAGCATTTTAACAGACACCTCCCTAATTCACTATACTGAATTATAGCCAGTCCCCAGTAACAAAGGTAAAGTCTTTGGCCCACCTCAATAAAAGAGCACAATAGACTTGCAAAATTGATGTCAGCCCCACTAAGTAGATCAGACCAAAAGATTAATTCCACAGGAGGTCTAAAACTACTTTTATTGAGATTGGCTATAAATTAATAACAGACTCTTGCAAGTCTGATTCTGTGTACCTCCTTCTCATAATTCATCAAATCTCCCTCAACCTCCTTACTCCCTATAGTTTCCTTAGTAATTCTTACCTGCTCTCCTATAAGTTTAATAGAAAGGAAGCTAAATGAGTCAATATTCATGTCTTTTCAGTTTCTTTGGAGATTTTGGTTTCATGTTTGGAGGCAGTCCTCGTCAGCAAGACAGGAACATTCCAAGGGGAAGCGACATTATTGTGGACTTAGAAGTTACGTTGGAAGAAGTGTATTCGGGAAATTTTGTGGAAGTAAGTTAGGCAATTTCCTTAATAGGTCTCCTTTACTTGTATAAATCTGTTTTTCAGGCTTCATTATTAGAAATAGTTCTCTCTCAATGAATGAATATGAGGGAACACCAAAAGTATCCTTGGGACCACCTATGTATTTCCTGTGGAATTGCAGTACCTGTTAGGTAACTGCTTTCAGTTTTGTCTCTGTACTAAATGCTTGTGAAAGAAACAATAGGAGAGCAATTCAAATTAATCAGTGGCCCTATTTATGCACAACAGGAGCATGTAACATTTTTCCACACAAGGAGCCACACTTTGCCTTTGGTGACAGACATCCTCCCAAAAGTAATGAGTGATAAAAACTAATCATTATTTATGTTACTTCCATATTGAATTATAATTAAAATTAAGTATAATCACTGTAATTATCATCTAGGAGTGTAGGGATTTTGCTAGGATTTGAAGTGTTCCCTATAGTTTTTACTTCCACATTTTCCCTTTTTGAGGCATCAGGTGTGGGGGGATATTACTAGCTCCACTGAAGTACTTTTGAAAAGAAAACTGGGGGAGTCTTCAACATGGTCAAAGGATTCTTAATTCTATTGTGCGCTAATATTATAAACCTCTATATTGGTATTCTTTTTATTAAATAAATTATTTTATAAATTATTGTTTATTAATTAATAATTTTAAATAAGGGAAAGATCAATCACAGTTAAATGCTAACTGAAAAGCCAGGGCATAATTTGTGATTGTTTATATTATATTAAGTTTATTTATGTTACAAAGTCTAAATAGCAGATTTAATATAAATGAGATGTTTGTCTGCTTTATTCATTTGAAAGGACTAAAGTGTTGTACATAGTAAAGTTTGCATCCAACATCATTCTTTACCTATTTGCAGGTTATTAGAAACAAGCCAGTTGCAAGACAGGCACCAGGGAAACGGAAATGCAATTGCCGGCAAGAGATGAGGACAACCCAGTTAGGCCCAGGACGTTTCCAGATGACACAAGAAGTTGTCTGTGATGAGTGTCCCAATGTCAAGTGAGTTTGAGATCCTGTGGCTATTTGGTGCTTAAGTAATTAACAATCTTACATAATTGTTAAAAATAGCAGGGGGAAGATGATTACATTTCCAGTATGAGCCACAAGGTGGCATAGAGTGTTGTTGGGTTTTTTATGGCTTCAAAAGAGACTTTTGTGCCTGAAAATCTTCAATGCAGTGCTTGAAGAGGGTGTTAGAGGATACATGGTAGCACCTGCTGACAATTCTTTAAATCAAATGTATCTTATGCCAAAGAGTGCACTACAATGTAGAAGACCCTATGCTATTCTGGGAAGGCATCATTTTTTTAAAGGATATCCAACAGGTGTTTTGTGAATGTCTGTACATTCAGCCTTCAAATTCTACTATTGTACAACATATATATTTAGCTAAGGTTTGAGGTGTTCCCTGTAGCTATGTAAATAAAGTTGTGCTCATAAATTTATGTAATCCTCGCAGATTTTGTACGTTCTGGAGTATATTGTAAGTAAACAAAAGTAATCAAAGATTTTTTTAAAAAAATATAATGTGATTCAACTATTAGGCATTACAGAGTAGCACAATCTTTAAACCACAGCAATAAAATACACTGCTCAAAAAAATAAAGGGAACACTTAAACAACAACAATGTAACTCCAAGTCAATCACACTTCTGTGAAGTCACTGTCCACTTAGGTAGCAATACTGATTGACAATCAATTTCACATGCTGTTGTGCAAATGGAATAGACAACAGGTGGAAAGCATAGGCAGTTAGCAAGACATCCCCAATAAAGGAGTGGCTCTGCAGGTGGTGAGCACAGACCACTTCTCAGTTCCTGTGCTTTCTGGCTGATGGTTTGGTCACTTTTGAATGCTGGCGGTGCTTTCACTCTAGTGGTAGCATGAGACGGAGTCTACAACCCACACAAGTGGCTCAGATAGTACAGCTCATCCAGGATGGCATATCAATGTGAGCTGTGGCAAGAAGGTTTGCTATGTCATTCAGCATAGTATCCAGAGCATGGAGGCACTACCAGGAGACAGCCCAGTACATCAGGAGACATGGAGGAGGCCGTAGGAGGGCAACAACCCAGCATCAGGACTGCTACCTCCGCCTTTGTGCAAGGAGAGACAGGAGGAGCACTGCCAGAGCCCTGCAAAATGACCTCCAGCGGGCCACAAATGTGCATGTGGCTGCTCAAACGGTCAGAAACAGACTCCATGAGGGTGGTATGAGGGCCCAACATCCACAGGTGCGGGTTGTGCTTACAGCCCAACACCATGCAGGACGTTTGGCATTTGCCAGAGAACACCAAGATTAGCAAATTCACCACTGGCACCCTGTGCTCTTCACAGATGAAAGCAGGTTCATACTGAGCACGTGTGACAGACGTTACAGGGTCTGGAGACACCATGGAGAATGTTCTGATGCCTGCAACATCCTCCAGCATGACCAGTTTGGCAGTGGATCAGTAATGGTGTGAGGTGGCATTTCTTTAGAAGGCTGCACAGCCCTTTATGTGCTCGCCAGAGGTAGCCTGGCTGCCATTACGTACCGAGATGAGATCCTCAGACCCCTTGTGAGACCATATGCTGGTGCGATTGGCCCTGGGTTCCTCCTAATGCAAGACAATGCTTGACCTCATGTGGCTGGAGTGTGTCAGCAGTTCCTGCAAGACAAAGGCATTGATGCTATGGACTGGCCGCCCATTCCCCAGACCTGAATCCAATTGAGCACATCTGGGACATCATGTCTCGCTCCATCCACCAATGCCACGTTGCACCACAGACTGTCCAGGAGTTAGGAGATGTGTGGGAGGAGGTGTGGGAGGAGATCCCTCAGGAGACCACCCGCCACCTCATCAGGAGCATGCCCAGGCATTGTAGGGAGGTCATACAGGCACGTGGAGGCCACACACACTACTGAGACTCATTTTGACTTGTTTTAAGGACATTACATCAAAGTTGGATCAGCCTGTAGTGTTTTTTTCCACTTTAATTTTGAGTGTAACTCCAAATCCAGACCTCCATGGGTTGCTAAATTTGATTTCCATTGATAATTTTTGTGTGATTTTGTTGTCAGCACATTCAACTATGTAATGAACAAAGTATTTAATAAGAATATTTCATTCATTCAGATCTAGGATGTCTTATTTTTGTGTTCCCTTTATTTTTTTGAGCAGTGTATAATAAAACAGTGGTTTACATCCTCTTAGTTCTTAATGGTATGCATTGCTCCCTTTAACATTAATGATCCTAACAGTCCTAATTCATTTAACATCAGCATCCTAAAACAGTCTATTAGGATAGTTATGAATGAGGCCCTTTATTTTCTTGCGTGGTATAGCTACGTATTCTTTTGACAAAAAGTCTGCAGGTCCTGCACATTCTTTGGCTGTCTAGGATGAGCTGTTTGAGATCTCAGATATGCTCAGTGATGTTACAGTCAGGAGACTGGCTGTCATCCAGAACCTTCATTTATTTGTTCTGCTGCAGCCACTTAAGGGTCAGTGTAGCTTTAGGTATCAGACCATTGTCATGCTGGAAAGTCCAGGCATGTCCCATTCACAACTTTCATGCTCCCCAAATATTTGAGGGTATGGGAATTTTTAAACAGAACCATTTAACTATTCCCTTTATTGCTATAGTTTGTTTTATGATTGTGATGTTCTTAGATGCCTGGTTAGTTTGAATCACATAACAAAAATGTAAGTAAATTCATGTTCACTTATAAAATGGTCCACATCTTAAAAATTCTGCAAGAGGTATGTAAATCTATGAGGGGTTTGCGTATTTCAAGGGGCATGTAAACCTAGGACCACAACTCTAAGCATGGGTAGACTTAAACTAACATTTGTAAAATAAATAAAACATAACACAGTCTTATTGAAGACACTTAAAAATGCTGTGTTAAAGGGAAATTTCCACTTTCATATAAATATATTTATTGTTTAACTTTTTGATACTTTCATGTTTCTCAGACTTGTGAATGAAGAACGAACGCTGGAGGTGGAGATAGAACCTGGCGTTAGAGATGGAATGGAATATCCCTTTATAGGGGAAGGTACATCTTTTAATTTTTATTCTTTAACTTTTGATATCTTATTGGAGGTTGTAATTTATGGGACGCGTGAAAAACTGTAAATGTTCTTTGTTTCAAATTGATGAAAATAAACTGAGGTTGGAAATTTGGACCCTAATTTGGACTCTGCTTTTTAAAATATACTTGGAACATATTGTGCCTTTGAAAAAAATATTTCCTATAACACTACTAAAATTAAATACATACAGAAGATCTTGTGCAGAAGATTCTGTATTTCTGTATCTTCTGTATGTCTCGACATTTTTCCTTTCTCTTTTTTATTTTATAAGCTTTTTGGCCAATGTCTTCATAATAATTTTCAAGGGAACTTGGCTGTGAGTTCTTGTGACACTAGAAATAGAAACTTGTTTGTCAGTCTTATCATCCTTGAATTTTTTATCCCTGTTGTGACAACATTACCTATTTTTGTTCTTGTTCCCAGATATTTCATAATCTGAATAAAGTGGATAATGATTATATCAAAACTATGTGCTAACCATAGATTTTTATACACACTAAAATAGGTAGTTTACTAAGATTTCACATTTAGTCCAACCAGTTGTAAACTTGTATTTGTAGATTTTTGCCTTAATAATGTATACCATTTTTTAGAGTTAACTATACATATTGAATTTCATTAACTTACAAGGACAGAGTTTGAGGAAAAGGTCCCCATCCTGATAGATCATGCCATTATAGAAATCTTAAAGAAACATTGGTCTCACTATAAAGAGATGGTTTAGTTATAAAATATTTAAACATATCTAATACTTGTTCAAATTTCATCAGGAGAACCTCATGTTGATGGAGAACCAGGTGACTTGCGCTTCCAAATAAAAGTTCTTAAGTAAGTTTCTCTGCTTTATGAAATAATTAACCAAGTTTTTTCTATACTAGTTAACAATGAACACATGTGCTTTAGTGGTACTAGCAATTAACATGTTTTTGCATGAAAAAATGTTATGCAAAGACTTTAGTGGGCAGATTATTCCATTAAACCAATGATGCTCCAACTATAAGATTATCCTTTGGGGCAAGAAGTGCATAAAGTATTAAAAGTGTTTGCTTCTGGGAAACAGTGGTGGCCTGAAGCAGACTAAATCTTTCTCAACTATTATCAAAGACTAGGTGAGTCGAGTTGTTTCTGGAAAAAATATCTGCACTAAATGTCTAAAGATGATTTCAAAGGAAACAGACAAAGAGTTGTGAAGATCTAAAGAAAGTTTTTTCTATGCCATATTATGACAGATCCAGAGATATTTTATACATGCAAACACTAGTATGTAAAATTAGAATTAATATCCCTATGGTGTTCAGAAAAATGCTAATTTAATTCTAATCATGACTCAAAAAATTACTTGGCATAACTCTACTCACTCAAATTTCAAAATGATTTAAATGGATTTCTTCAGAACATTAATACAGAATTTCCAATTTGTCAGTAATTTTAAATTATATTTTTTAATTTCACATTTATTTATTTATTTATTGAATTTGTATTAAATAAATTCGCCCATGGCGACTCAAGGCGGCTTACAGAATGTAAAACTATATTTAAAATAAAAAAATAAATAAAAACTAACAGAATCAAATAAATTAATAAAGTACAATAGAACAAAATCTGAGGGGAAAAAATCCCCCCAACTCCCACCCCCCACCCCGATGACAGCAGATCACACAAGCCATTTGATGGGTTCCTCTGACAGAACCAAGTCTTCAGCGCCTTCCGAAAGAGTGCTAGAGTGGGAGCCATTCTAATCTCTGGGGGAATGATATTCTAGAGAGAAGGAGCCACCACAAAGAAGGCCGTTCTTCTGGGTCTCACCAGTTGTATCTCCCTCAGGGGTGGGACCCGCAACATTCCCTGCCTCCCTGCTCTAATGGGTCAGGTAGATACGAGTGGCAAGAGACGTTCCCTCAGATAACCCGGTCCCAAGCCATTTTTTACATGCTGTAAAAAGAGTGAGTTTACCATGCCAGAAGAACTAAGAAAATATATTAATATTCTGATATGCTGATTACAGGCATCCAGTCTTTGAAAGAAGAGGAGATGATTTATATACAAATGTTACCATCTCACTTGTGGAAGCTCTTGTTGGATTTGAAATGGATATTGCTCATTTAGATGGACATAAGGTAAGGTAGAAGATTGCTTTGCTTGAAAACTTTTTCAAAGAATCCTTTTGTATCCATAATACACATGTTGACACTAAGATATATTACTATAGTCTTCGACTTACAACATTTTGTTTAGTGACTATTCAAAGTTACAACAGCACTGAAAGATGTGACTTATGACTGTTTTACATAGTTACAACCTTTATGGCATCTCCATGATCATGGGATCAAAATTCAGACACTTGGCAACTGGTTCATATTTATGATAGTTGCAGTGTCCTGGAGTCTTTTGATCAGCTTTTGCGACCTTCTGACAAGGAAAGTCAGTGGGGAAGACAGATTCAGTTAAAAACTGTCTTATTAACAACTGCAGTTATTCACTTAACAATTGTGGCAAGAAAGGTCATAAAATGGGACAAAACTCACCTAACAAAATGTTTCACTTGGCAACAGAAATTTTTGGCTCAGTTGTGATTGTAAGTCAAGGACTATATATTGACATTGTGATTATTTTGGGTAAAATATTTCCCATGTAAACATGTTAATCCTATTGAAAATCTTCAACATGTATTTTATTTTATTTTTGTTAGGTCCATATTGCCCGAGATAAAATCACAAAACCTGGAGCCAAGCTGTGGAAGAAAGGAGAAGGTCTTCCAAACTTTGATAACAATAACATCAAAGGCTCCCTTATCATTACATTTGATATTGAATTTCCAAAAGAACAGCTGACTGGGGAACAGCGAGAAAGTATGTATAGTAGCACTGTAATGATAACTTAGAAAGAACATTGACTTACTAAATTCATTACTTTGATTGTCAACATATTAATGCTCAGAATACAGAAATCAAAGGATAAAATCTATTCAAAAATGCCAGAAATAACAGAAAGTACCAGAAGAAGGAGTTCCATGCCTGTTCAGCAAAAAATGAATCCAAAACCAACCTACAGTACTATTGTTGGTGTTAATTGTCACCTGCTAAACAAAGAGAAAATGGGAATAATGCTTCTCTAAAGCAAACTGCAATTTTTTTAAGGAGGCATAAAATATAAGCTACCCTCCAAATGTAATTAAATAGGGTGCTGTGGCTCAGCAGTTAAGATGCTGAGCATGTCAGCTGGTAAACTGACAGCCTGCTTCAAGACCTGAGCGTGCACAATAGGGTGACTTGCCCCAATTCCTACCAACCTAACAGTTCAAAAGCACGGAAATGCAAATAGATAACTGGGTACCATTTCAGTGGGATGGTAACACCATTTTATGCGCCTCAGCATATAGTCCTGCTGCCACATGGCCAAGTGTCTCCCGGCTAACAAATCAAGATGAGCACCACTCCCTATAGGTATTCCTGGACAGGGGAAACCTTTATCTTTAAATTCAATGGCTAGCAGCAGTCGGGTCTTCAATTACCCTGACATTTTTTTAGCAGAGAAACCCAGTGGGAAATTTCTGACATCCCTACCTGAAATCTTCTAATTTAAGGAATGGAAAAAAAACAACACTAAAATTAGGGTTACCTGGTAATCATGCTAACCAGTTGAGAAGATTGAAGTAGAAGCAAAAGGAACATTGTGGAAGCAGAAGGAACATTGTGGAAGCAGAAGGAACATTGTGGGAAACTAAACATGTTGGCTGTCTTTGTGCTTCTTAGCATAAAGAAACATTTAAAGCTTAAATGTTCTCAAATAGAAATGCTGCACATCAATAAAGCAGATTTTAATAAATTCATCAACAACAAATAGTGCTCCATGTCAGAAGCTAATAATCCAAAAACAGTATAAGAAGCTTCAGGGGCTACACAAAAAACACATATCCCAGGGTCATGTGATCAGTTTTTACAACCTTCTGACAAGCAAAGTCAATGAGGAAGCCAGATTCACTTAGCAACTGTGTTACTAACTTAACTGCAATGATTCATTTAGCAACAATGACAAGAACGTTTGTAAAATGGGGCAAAACTTACTTAACAAATATCTCACTTAACGTTATAAATGTTGGTCTCCGTTGTGATGATAAGTTGAGAACGATAGTATTATTGAATGTTTCCTCTCTGAACTGTTTTGAGTAATAAGCTAATGGAGAATTGAGAATGACTTTTTCACCTTAATATAGTAGCAATCTCGAATGTATTGTTGTATTGTGATTGTGATTTTATTATTTTGCAGATCTCAAACAATTGCTGAAACAAGCATCTGTTCAGAAGGTGTATAATGGACTGCAGGGCTATTGAGACTGAAACAACTGGACTTTCTTGTGGATAAATGAAATAAGTACTGTAAACTGCAGTCTTTTCTGCTGGTCATTGTAGAACAAATGCAGAGGGTGGAGTAACCTCTGAAATCTCTTTTTTTACAATAGCAAGGATAATTCTGGAATGGATCAGAAGACAAACAAAATTTCTTTATTCTGGATGCAACTGGTGCTCTATTTGGAGCAATTAGGCTCCAGCAGTTGAGAGAGAGGTCGTGTTTTTAACAGAATTAGCACATTGAAGTTCCATTTTCAAATATATTTTGATGTTACTTTCCTTGCCACTCTTACTGAGTTTTCATAATTTTTTCATGGTTCCTTTATCTTGGATCACCTTGGTTTTGACATGTTCTTTGACCCATCTTGAAGTTACACCTATCCCTATCGATCATGTTCAAATTTGAGGCATGAGCAGATAATAGCTACCTCCACAAATTGCTGTCCTTTCTTGTTAAACTGCCAGTGCTTCTTGTTATTTACAGTTGTAGAAGTGTTAAGTTTTGCCACCATAACAGAGGGGGTCTTTGCAATTTACACTTAGAAATGTTAAATTGCGAAAAACTGGTTTAAATGAACTGAGAGACTTTTTGCTAAAAGTTTGTCATTGCACTTAGAAGAAAATGTGCTATGTTGCTTTTGTTCACTTAGATAGGAGTTGCTGTTTTTTTAACAGAGCTCTATATAGATATTTCCTCTAATTTGCCGTTACAGCAGTTTATGTAACTAGATAAGTAAGAATACTGGATTATAAATTTGTGGGAATCTTGGGTCAATTCATATTTTAAGTAGCACATATGTTTCCAGAAGTGCAAAGTATGGAATCTGAGTGTTTAGAATTTCCCAGATATTTTCAAATTACGCATATTGCATAGTATATGGTACTCATTCCTATAAATATTGGCATATTTTCACTACATACAACAAATACACTGTAACTGCTCAATATGGCTATAGGTAAGAACCATTGGACAAGGTATGGTTAGGAAGACACATAGTTTCTATTTTTCCCAGTCTCTTGGCTAATAGGCACACCCATAATTGTCTCATGCAGACTTTGTGTATTTTGAATATCATATTTATATATCTTTACTGAAAAGATGGCTGCAGTTTCTGACCCTGGGTCAGCCTCTTAGTCTCAATAATGACCTAGTAGTAAATAATGTTTATTTCCTTGACTGAAAATGAAATTGCTTTATTTAATCTGGAAAACCAGCCCACTGATGTTTACTAGCAGCATTGTATTATAATGGATGGAACTGATGAAGTCACTATATGAATAGAGAAGTAGAAAAAGGCTAGCAGTGAAATAAATAGCCACAACTGTGAACAGATTGGAATAACTTCATAAAACACATCCAGCCAATTCTGCCATTCTTCTATTTTAAGAATTATACTAAGTTCTACAAATGAAAGGAAACTTAAGGACAGGTAAAATACTTTTTTTTAATTTAAGTATATGATGTCAGCTCATAACTGAAAGCCCCAGGTCTAAATTCTGGTGAACAGCTAATAAGATCCTTAATTAACTGAGCAATTGTGGAGGATCTTTAGAGCACTTAGAAGTGATGAACAGGAAACAGTTTCACAATTGTTGGCTGCCTGCTCAGTGTTATGAGGATAAAATGCATGGAGTTATTATCTCATGTTTTCTTGGTAAGCACTGTAATCCTAGGCGTCCAGAAAAAACAGTGGAATCCTAATTTCTAGTAAAATTCTGAAGACATTCTGTAAAAATATCTTGAGAGAAGCATTATTTCTAGCTTGACCCAATTTAATGTAAAACATATAGTTGCTAATTCTGAATGCTCTTAAAGGTCCAAGGCTTATAAGATTTCTCACATCACTGGATTTAACATCATAGATTGTCTTTGGAACTACAGGCATGGAGGGACGTATAGAAAGACCCACCCAAAATCAACTGAAGTGTATCATACCACCAGTGTACTTCCTTTGTTAAAACTCTAATGTGATCTGATCAGGGATGCCTAAAATTTTTCATACAACTATAATTGTATCAGGATCCTTTAAAGATGAACATAGAAAGACATTCAGGCATTCTAGATTTTTATACTGTATTTGCCTGATGGGTAAAGGAATAAAAGAACATGCAAATCTCATTGTTAAATACCTCCCCAAAATGAGGTATAGTACAGTACAAATTAAAACTTTGCTGACAGAACATAATAAAATACAACATGGTCACAATAAAAAAACAGCACAATATGAAAATAAACAGGTATACACAGCATGATTTTAAAAAATCTAGTGTTTTCCTACACAGAAACGACTGAACTGGCTCTCAGCCTGATAAAATACAATGCCAAACGAAAACAGGCATATTGGGTTGAGTTGGATTGAAACTGACTACTCAAAGTGATGAATGAACTCTGGTGAGGTGGGAACTTTAGTCTGGGCCTCCTAGTCCAAAACCACCTACACCAGATAGATGATACAAGATGCCTATATTTCTCATAGTGGCAGTTGTTTCCCCATATATGAGTCCTGCATGTTTTTCTTCCAATCGGCTCCATTGAGAAACCAAGAAAGCTGATGGTTCAGTTGTGTGTTAGTGCTTCTGCTATCTCTTCCCACCTGTACACAAGAACAGGCAAACAGCTAATCCCATTAGAGCAAGAGCACCGATAGTGATGCCTATCACCAACGGAGTGTGTGAAGGTCCTTCTCGTTGCCCTGCAAAAGAAAATAGAAGATTTAGGCCTGCTTTTAGGCTGGTGTTTTTTGTTTGTTTTTGGAGGGGCGGGTTTGTGGATGATGATGGAGTGGGAGAGGATGGGAACAAAACGTTAAAATGACTGCCAACGCAGCTGTCATTTCAAATACTATCTCAATAGGAAGTCTTGCAGGAAGAAAATGCTAAAAGGAAGCGTCTAGTGAATATTTACTGTACAGACATAGATTTTCTTCCCCAAGCTAGAACTGTAGACAAGCAGGCAACCACACATGCAATGTTTATTTGGTACAACAGTTTGCACTAGGTGGTGGGATCACAGACCCTGTTCTGCCTGTCCTCACATCAGCTTATGAAATACTCCCTTTTTACCCACCCATAGTCCTTAATTTGGGGTAAAGTCGGGGCGACTGGCTGGAACTCATTATTTACTGGCTGGATGCCCTTCCTGATGATCAGGTATTTTATTTTCCTGTTTCATTACACATTTCTAAGATTTTTACTTTCTATTAAGGAAAAGTAAAATACTGCAGAATTTTGCTTTCCAGTGTTATTGAGATGACAGTGCTACTTTTATTGCATATCCTTTTCTCTTAGAATAAGAAAAACTGACTGAGCCAGGATAATTTGTCAGAATATCTGTCTAGCCAAGAGCTTCTCTGTAGCTCAATTGTCTCACCTACCAGTACTGGCTTCTTTGTTGTTAGTATACATCCTTACAAAGTTGACACATGTTTCCTGTAGGAAGAGCTGTAGATCGGTAGTTGTCTGTTGGAATTGATTCAGCTTCTTAACGGTATAATTGGCCACCAAAGTGTTAGACAAAGCTTCCCAGTTATTACTCTTTGTGTGAAATTTCAGGAAATCACTTCCATTCAGCAAAATCTTGTAGAAGCTTCTGGTGCTATTTTCAGACACTTCGCACCCCTTTGTGCAATATATGGATATGGGATCTGCAATCAAAATGTCCATTAGAAAAATATATACTAAATATTTATTTGAACATCACACACAAAGTAATGCAGCATAATAGAACAAAAGAAGGACTCAAACAGGCTTACAAATATTATACAACACATATGGTTCCAATTGGTTGCTTTGTCTTCAATAGAATCTATATATTTTTAATTTTTTTTTAAGTGAAAATTACCAATTTCCAAAAAACTAAAATCTCCAGTCAGAAGTGGTATTTGCTGGTTCTCCGAACCAGAGATGGTATTCAGCAGGTTCTGACCAGTTCTGGAGAACCTGTAGTGGAAATTTTGAGTAGTTCGGAGAACCGGCAAATGACTGGCCCCACCCCCATCTATTCTCTGCCTCCTGAGTCCCAGCTGATTGGCTGGGTCTTCTTTTGTTGCCCTGCACAGGAGAATGGAGCTGGAAAGCAGGTTAGTGGGGTGGGGAGGGGATGGGGATTTTTCAGTAACCTTCCCCTGCCACACCCACCAAACCACGGCCACAGAACTGGTAGTAAAAAAAATTGAATCTGCTCCAAACTACTCAAAATTTCTGCTACTGGTTCTCAGAACTGGTCAGAACCTGCTGAATAACACCTCTGGGTTGGGGGAGAGTTACAAAAGTGGCTTCCAATCTCTATTAGATAGTGTAACTCCTTATTTTTGCTGCCAGTGCTATGAATCATGGAGTTGGAAGAAACTTTATAAATTATTTAGTCCATCCCCTTCCTTACTGCGGCATCTATTAGACCAGGGGTCGCCAACCTTTTGGACTTCAGGGACCACCAAACTCATAATTTTAAATCCCGGGGACCACTAATATGAATTTTGACTGGTGGTGGCTTGCTGATGTTGGTGGGAGGGAGGGAGGGAGAGAGAGAGAGATCTGATCTAACCTCTCTCTCTCTCTCTCTCTCTCTCTCTCTCTCTCTCTCTCTCTCACACACACACACACACACACACACACACACACACAAACACACACAGAGGCAGGGGTGGGATTCAAATTTCTTAACTGGTTCTGTGGGCATGGCCTAATTTGTGGGTGTGGCTTGGTGGTCATGTGACTGGCTGGGCATGGCTTGTATGTAAATATTACAAATATTGATGTAAATATTGATTTTTTTTATTAAAAAAGAGCAATTTTTACCCAAAATCGGGCAAAGCAGGCAGGTAGATTGAGTTGCTAACAGAACCACAGATTCACTCAGAGATCTATCTTTCTGCCATTGGTTACCTGAGTCTTCACTGAATAATAGAAGGTTCACTCCTAAGGAAGATCTAAAGATTAGCTAGAAAGCAAGAAGTCCGATGATGTCCAGCTTTCTAGCTAATCTAAATCTGGCACGGCAGAACAGCAGATGGTCGGGAGGGGGGGGGGGTAAAGGGAAAAATAGCAACTTAGCAAGCAAGTTTGCCAGGTAAGGAGTGAGTGGGCTGGGAGGGTTCCCGCGGTCCATGTGGATGGCGCAGCCTTATGTTCCTGTGCAGCCTGGATTAATTGCTTGGGAGGGGGTGCTCTGGGGGTGACATTTCTCTGCAGACCACCAAAATTTTCTCATGGACCACCAGTGGGCCGCAGACCATCTGTTGGAGACCACTGTATTAGACCACCTCTGACAGATGACTATCCAACTTTTATTTGGCCTTCAGCAAAGGAGAATTGCAGCAACTTGTTCCTCTGGCTGACAGTTCAGAAAAATCAGGATTTCTAGCCTAAACTTCTCCCTTGCAGTTTTAACTCACTGGGACTGATCCTGCCCTCTAGAACATTAGAGAATACATCCATTTGTATCTGATAATCCTTCAGTTTTTTTAAAGACTATCATATCTTCCTTCGGTCCTTCTGTAGGCCAAGCATACTTGAATCTTTTAATCATTCTTTATATGGCTTGGCTTCCAGACTCTTTACCGTCTTGGAAATCATTCCTGAACCGGCTTCAATTTGTTACAGCTCTCTTTGACCTTTAAAGCCCCAAAGTATTCAAAGATCTTGACCATAGCCTGGATCTTTTTTATGTGGACTACTGCCAACCAATATCCACCATATTGTACTTGGGTCTTTTCTTTTTCCTACCCAGATGTAGAATATTATGTTCTATTAAAGTGTCCTCTCAGTTCCCACGTCAATAATAAAAAGTTGAACATTATAGGCACATGGAGAGATCTCTTTGACTCTACACTACTGGTTTCCCTCAAGCTGACATGCACCCATAACTAGTACTCTCCAAAGTTCACCTAACTATAGTATGGGCTGGGCCCTATTTTACCATTTTATGGCGAATACATTGAGAAACTGTCAGAGTCTTTAATGAGTTCCAAATTAGCATGGCCGCAGCATTCCCCTCATCTTAACATAGTAACTAACAAAGAAACAACATTAGCCTGTCATGCTTTGGTTGCAACTAACCCATATTAGTTCCTATTAGACACAGCACAGCTATCTAATGATCACAAACATATTGTTTATCAATTCCATATCTCTGATGAAATAATTCCATTTATTTTCACTCTTAATAGGAAACAACCCCTTCCAGGTGTTAATTTGAAAATGTGAACAATTCAGCTTTAGCAGAAAGAAGGGGTGCAATGGGTTGAATGATAATACAAAATAGCATCACTTATAAGGTTGGAATTTTTCAATTCTTTCATTATTTTTTGTTGCTGGGAAGTAAAGCTTTGCTTTTGAAATTGCTTTTAGAAATTACATGGCATACATTTCCCAACTCAAAATAGTGAAAGTGATAATAGCCATTTTTTCATCAGTCATGTTGGTGCTCAGCAATACAATTTTTCTTGGAAAAAAGTCTGTTGCCTTAATATGTATTCCAACTATTGCCACCTTAAAATCTCCTTGATTACTCACAAGATATGATCTTTTCCTTGGAGAGTACCATAACCATTCCCTGGAAACTCTCTAGGTATTTTTGCAGTTTGCTTTCTGTCTGTTCCCAGAGGTTGGGTGCTTCTAATGGTAACAGTTGGCTCACGTTCACATGTTCAGTATGACCCTCCAAGCTATGGGTCAGAATCCCATCTAGGGTGGCATTGCCTACAAATTTTGCAGAGTTGCCTTTTGAAAAGTTGGCAGTCAATGTCATGATGAAGGTATGAGTTCCTGAGAATTAAAAAAAAAAAGGAGATAATCAACCCAGCAGAGGCAATAGTTTAAGTCCCTTCTTCCCAGTCCACTGCTTCTGATGGCAGGAGTTTGCTCAAATCTCATCTTCCCTCCCCTTCAAAAGGGGAAGGAGATCAGCTTGGCTGATCTTTTTATCTCACTCTTTTCTCTCCCTTTGTTCAAACATATCCTGTAACCTTAACTGAAAAAAGCAGAGGGTTTAGTACAGGAAGTATTGCACATTCAGGAAGGAGGGGTTGCCTGCCTAATTTCCCCTTTGAAAAGACGTTTTTCATAGCACTGACTGTGGCACTGGATGATTGCCAAGGCACTATATGATCCAGACTGCCAGGCACCATTATTTATGGTGGCCTCAATATTCTTCCTCTGGTGCAAGAAATGTGGCTAAAGGGGAGTTTTCGTTTGGCATCTATCACTTCTGAGATGATCCGCCGTCCACCAGTGTCAGTTATGGCCAAATCATTTTCCTGATTTCCTGTCAAGTTCTCTAATTTACCTTATTTTTAATTTATTATTACTTGACCAATGTGTGTGGAGATACTTTTTGATGACCGGAGCTATGCTTAATATTCTGAGGAAATCAAAGTACCATGGTAAGCAATGTAATAATGCAATTGTGTCAAGATGGTTTTTTTCCTTGATTTGGGGACTATATTTTTTTATATTTAAAAACAATGTGAAACTGATTTACACCATGGATTTTTATTTATTCTGTGCCTTAAAATATGTAAGATTGAGTGTGAAGATAGGAAAAAGACAAGCAATTGGCTCACCATATATCTGGGAGAAGATAACTTGTTTTTGCAAGGCATGTTGCCAATAATAAAATAGTAGATAGGTCCACTACTGAGTCACTACTCCTAAAAAACTGGGGATGAATTTGAAATGCATGGATGTATATGGGGCACACCTGCACATGAGAAGTAACTCCAAGCTTAATAAGAGAAGCTCCTAGAAGTTCTTCAGGCTCCATTAAAACTGGATGCCAGCTCTTCTCTCATGGAATCTTTTCTTATTTTAAAACATGATTACTCTTTAGAACATGGTAACAATTCCACAATATCCAACCCTGAGGAATCTTTTTAGTTAATCATTTACACAAATTTGTCCTGACTACTCTGAAAGGAATAGTCCTAAATTCATTCTATGCACAAGGTTGAAAACTACTACTAATCTGTTGCAATTAACAGTTCTATATGTATCACCATCAATCTTAGGATTTTATCTTTAAATAGACATTTACATGATTGTAATGTGGTTGTTTCAGTCTAGCGCTAATTTGGAGTGGGAGTTAAAACAGATTCTTTGTAAATTTCAGGATGTCATTAATACGTTTTTACTGACTTGGATACAACATGAAACAAATACACAGATAAAGTTTCAATCCAATCACTTTACTTCTGCACACATGTACTTAGAAGTCACTTCCACAGATTTCAGTAGGATATATTCCCCAGCAAATGATATTTAGGATTACTGAATTAGTTACTATAAATATTTTGAAAAGCCAACATAAATAAAAACTTATTTATTTTCTACCTAAACAATAGTAGGATTAGCCCTAGGCAAATAATTTTAAGGACTATTCTGTAACTCGGTACTACAGATGATCCACCATCAGGTATGTGAATTTGATCTGTGAAAATAAACAGTATGACTAAGAAAGAGATAGATCCATGGATAAGCCTGTTAATCTTTTGCAGCCAAAATCACAATGTTAAAAACTAATGCATTTATTCCACCACTTTTCAAAACTCACATTTATAGAGTGGTTAGCCAGCTTTATATTCACCCTTCCTGCTCCTTGTTCAGAAATCTAATCAAATCACACAGAATACTCACTACTTCCAGTTTTAAATCTAGCCAACATGATTTTCCAGACTTACCTTCACCATATGCCCAGTGATAGAGAACCCAAGACTGGAGAAGAATTTGCAGAAGAAACATTCCCAGTCAGGAGTCACTTATTTGCAAAGCCAGGAATACCTCAGTGTTGTTAGTGAAGCAAGGTCTCTGGAAAAGAAACTTCCAAGTCTTTTATATGTCAAGCCAATATGTGTTGGTATCCTTGGGGACTACAAGCACCACTAGAAATCAGGGAGTTTCATTTGCCAGGACTGGGCTGGAAGTGAGAGGGTACGGCTGGCTGGATAAAGGCGGGTGGAGCATGTTTTCATCTTCCTATTTCCTCATGTCCAGCAAAGGAACTTTTTTCATTGCCAGATCCGCCTCCTCCTGCTTCTCCCACAGCTGTGCAGGCTGTAGCTTGGAAATGGCTTTAAAATGCCAAGCATGACTCTGTTTTTGCCAAGTATAGTATTTGGAATAGGGACTGAGAGACAAGGCAAACAAAACATGAGAAAAAGATCCAATCAAAGTATCAGCAAAAATAATATTCACAAAGGACAGAAAGAATGCGTCTGCAGACAGTATAACTTGGATCATAGTGCCATTTCAAATTTCAAGTTTTGAGATTAGATATATAAACATATTTTATTGCAGACTACCCAAAAGTAGATATTCCAAAACTGCAGCCTTGAAGAGAAATACACTCAATGTCTTGAGTTCAATATCTAACTGAGAAAAATACAACCCAGAAACAAATCTAATACTGTAACAGACACAATTACTATATCCTCATCCATTCATTTCTGCCTTTATATGCTCTATATACATAGTATGTCAATAGTTTGCCTAGCCACATGGGCTGAGACTGCTATTGTGAAGACAGCCAGTATGAAACACAGGTAGTCTTTGACTTATGATCACAACTGTTACTAAGTGACAGAATTGTTAAGTGAATTCTTGTCACTTGTTCTTAAGTGAATAATTGTAGTTAAGTTAGTAACATGGTTGTTAAGTGAATCTGGCTTTTCCATTGATTTTGCTTGTCTGAAGATCGCAAAAGGTGATCATATGACCTTGGGACATCGAACTGTCATAAATATGAGTTAGTTGCCAAGCATCTGAACTTTAAAGCTTCTGCTTAAATGGTCATAAGTGTGAAAAATGGTCATAAGTCACTTTTTTCAGGGCCTTTGTAACTTTGAATGGTTACTAAATGAACTGTTGTAAGTTGATGACAACCTGTAGTGCTTAGGGTACTGGATCAAAGTGAAGGAGGCCATGTTTAAGAACCATTAAGCCATAAACTACATGACAACAAACTCCAGTAAGAGGATCACAAAATGGGAGCTTAGTCAAAAAGACACTATATGACTTAGTTTTGTAAGTGGGTTTGGTTAAAATCATGACTGTCCCAAAGTCACCCTATAAGCTTTCATGGCTAACTCTGGTCTAAAATAATGGGAGCGCCCTAATAAAATCTAATCTCTTAAGCTTGATTTTATCCTGGTTCTCTTTATATGATTTTTGTTTGTTTGTTTCTTTTTAATCCCCTTTTATTATTTTTAAATAAATCAAATAAATAAATAACATTTTAAAATAAATATCTAACACTCCTTCTTTCTGTTTTCCTCACAACAACTTCTGTGAGGTCAGTTGGGCTGAGAGAAAGTGACTGGCCTAAAGTCACCTAGCTGGAATATATAATATTAATGGAATAGCAGATTTAAGCAATACATGGTTGCCACTGGCGATATATATTTAAGTGCGAAACAGAATTATTACTACATCACCAAGAATTACTAAATGCAGTGAAATGCTATAGCTCTTACACGTGGGACTATTTGTAAGCAGCAGAGGTGCTTCATCATGCCCGTTCTCTCACTTCTTTGCAGAAAACGGAACTGTGGCCTTAAAAGTCCTGCACTGTGGGAAAATTGGAATGAAACATTGCACCAAACCCCAAAACCATAACATTGTAATCATGGGCAGAAGAAAAACAGATCATGTTACATTTCACAAAAGTTAGACATGCTTTGAATTTTAAGTTGCTTTTGTCTATGGAGAAAACTGCAAACAATCCCATATTTATAACATTCATATGCAGCCGACTTCTGAGTGGCATGAAGTTTTAGCAGTTCTTTGCAGTATTTATCCAGTTTCAACAGAAAAAAAAAAGAAAGAAATAGCATATTCTAGAAGAGAGAAAGAAGCTGAGAACTCAGAACATAATCCTGCTCCCATCCAAATTCCTAGGAGAATGTATGGTGCCACAGAATTCCTGCAATGAGCATTATTGACTCTGAGCCTCCTCTTCAAGCCCAAGTTAACCCAGAGACGGAAACTGTATAAAACTAAAAAAAACCTTTTGCTTCATACGTAAAACAAAAAAATTCCAGAAGTTCTACTGAACTATTCTGAATGGGTCACAGTTTGCGAGGAAATAAAATCTGGAATGTTTTTGTTGTATCTGATTTCAATCAAAAAGCCGTGGAAATAATTTTACATGGAAAAAAGACAAGGCTGGTCTATGGCTCTGAACTTCTGCCCTTCTTTTCTCTGCAACTTCCAGTGAAATCCTTCCACCAGCCCTCCCATCCTGCTGACCTTCTTAGCACTAGTCCTCTTTCTCCCCTCTGCAGACCACAATCAGGCTGCTGCCAATGTCCCAACCAGAAACTTGCAGTTCAAAGTCCAAACTGCTTTATACATCTCTGTTCCAGGCTGATTTCTTACTTATTTGCATCATCATTCTATTGTCTATTCACCGCAGGATGAAGGCCTGTTCCTCATTTTTCCAACCAATATGGTCCTGAACTTTCTTTTGCCAATTAGACCTGCAATACTTGCTGATGCCATTGATCCATCTTGTTTTAGGTCTCTTTTGTGGATGCTTTTTATCAAGTAAAATCCATTCTATGACTGCCTTAGTCCAGCTGCCATCAGTTCTTCTTTGCTATGTGACCGCCGGCCCATTTCCATTTCAATTCTTTTTACTCTCTTGATGGTATCATATACTTTTGTTTGTTTTCTTATTCATGTACAGGTCTTTCTATCTTGTCCTGTAATGCTGAGCAATCTTTCTATGGCTGTTTGTACCACGCATAGCTTATGTATTGATTATGAGGTTAGTGTCCACACTGGCATACTGTATGTTAGAACAGGTAGCACACAATGATGAAACACCTCCCCTTATGCCTGAAAAGTTTTTGATCAACTTATTTGTATACATATGTACTTCTCACACAACTTCTCCCTGACTTTTCATGAGTTAAAAATGGGTTATCCCTCCTACCAGTATAATTGCTATGCACTTATGAAATGCACATCTCTATAACATTAACTTTCAACTGTCTTTTCTTGGTGCCTGCATTCACATTATTTTAGCCTAACATTTTGTATAAACCAACTGTGAATCCAGTCACAAATCTCACTTAAATCATTAATAGTTAAGCTAACCAAGGACATATTCCTGAAAATATAACCTGAAAATGGCATTATCTTAAAACATGCATGTTGATAGTTCAAGAGTAACATTTATTGATTGGGATTGGATTTAATGGAATCACCTTGACCATTCACAAGATCATTATGTTTTTGGTAAGTGAGATCATTGAGTAAATATAGGTCAGATAGGAGAGTCCCAGAAAACAATGAAATGACAAAAATGCTGACAACAGTCATCATGATGTCTATTCACTGTATAGTCAAGATATCTAAGAAAGATTATATAAAGAATTAGCTGAGCATTACAACATTGTACTTTCTTTTCTGAAAAAAAAAACATCTCTTGTACTCTAATCCAGGGTTTTTTATCCTTAATGAAATTTCTGGCTGTTACTCTGAAAATGGCTGCCCCATACACGCCCGCCCCATGGACGCTGCTCTACGCCGATGATGTGTTCCTGGCCAACCTGTGCAAGGCTGAACTAGAGCACCGAGTCCAACAGTGGCACGACCGCCTCGAGCAGTTCGGGCTCCGGCTGAACCTAAAGAAGTCCGAATACCTGACCACTGACAATGAAATGACAGGCTCCATCCACGTGAACGGGCAGGAGCTACCGCGCACCTCCACCTTCAAGTACCTGGGAACTACTCTTGGGGAAGAAGGCCTACTACAAACTGAGGTGGCAGCCAGGATCAATGCAGCGTGGGGCAAATGGAAGTCCGTCACGGGCGTCCTCTGTGACAAGAAGATGCCGATGCGCCTGAAGGCGAAAATCTATAACTCTGTGGTGCGCCCGTGGCCATATACGGCGCAGAGTGCTGGCCGACGACCAAAGAAGTCGAAAGCAGACTCCAGATAATGGAGATGCGAATGCTCCGATGGTCGGTAGGCCTCACCCTACTCGATCGCGTCAGGAACGAAGAAGTGCGCAGACGGTTCAACGTCGTGCCCATCCCCACGGTCATGAGGCAGTCCCGGCTACGATGGTTCGGCCACGTGAGCCGCGCCAAGGAAGAATCCATCATCAAATCTGTAATGAAGGTGACTGTCGGAGGAGCGAGACCACGTGGTAGACCTAAACAACGCTGGATGGACACGATCAAGGCCGATCTAGAGATCGCGAAGGCAGACCCGACACACGTGGCAGACAGAGAGGTGTGGAAGCAGTACTCAAGGACATTAGCGGACCTCGCCCGAGCGCGAGACAAACGCTGAAGAAAAAGAAGAAGAAGAAGAAGACTCTGAAAATGGCTGAATGAAGAAAGCAGAAAAACTGGGGCCAACTAAGTAATTCAGGTCCATGTAAACAGCAACAAATGAGAAAACAAAAGGCAGCATAATTAAACATGAGTGGTAGTAACACAATCAACAATCTTCTTGACCTTCCACTCATAGGTGGATGTGGTTTATATATCACATGAGTACAGTCGTTTTCCACTAATGTTAGCCTCTTTTGACCTATCCATATAAATATTTTTCAACAGCATTGCCTTCCTCAATTCCTTCTTTTATACAATTTTATACAATTATTACATATGAAAAATACTTCTACCATCAACTCTTAGAAGAAGAGCCACAAAGATACCAACTGGCCTGCCAGCTTCTTTATAAGACTTTGGTATAAAATCTAAATCATCTGCTTCCTGGTTGTAAAAGGATCAACTGTCCTTGAGGTTGCTCACTCAGTAGCAGCAGCCATATCTGGAGAGGGGAATTGCAAAAAACAGGCAAGATAGTGGATGAAAATCCCATCCCTTGTGTACATGCATTGGCGCCATTTGCATGTACAAAGACAAGGAGACTAAACAATCCTGCTGCAGTCAGTAACTTACCTATTTTTATTGTCCTAAGGCTGCTTTTGCTACCAGGTTCTCTTCATGTACAAATATTTGGGAAGAGATAGGACTCTAACAGGGACAGAACTGCCACATATTACTGATCTTATTTAATTATGGTATGCTGTTACAAGACAATCGGGGAGAGAGAGAACAGGTCACAGGTTTTGAGGTAATAATTTGCAGGGAGATATATGATGAGCAACTGCAATCTAGCTATTACAAGGAGTGTAGGGAAGATCAGTAGCTAACCTCTCTTCCTTTCAGACTACAATCTTATTAATGGCATGTCAGTCATGGAAGACCCTTTAGTTTAAAGATCCAACTTTTTTAATGCTAAATCAGTTTCTGACAATGGATCTATCCAAGATTTAATCCTGGACAAAACATTGATTTGGCATTTATCATAAATTCCTGGATAAGAGTAGAGGAAAAATATTTCTCCCGTTTCTGTGGATGAATTACTGTATAAAGCAGTAGGCTACCTTGGAGGATGGTGAGGTATGTGGCTGTAGTGTAAGGGTCATATGGAATAAGAGAGTATGAAAGCTGCCATGATGTTATTATGCTTGATCCTGGTAGTTAGCAGGTGTGAGTTGTTTTGATAAAAGTAAGTTGGTAAGGTCAAGGATGCAGTTATGAGGAAGGAGTGAAATAATGTTTAGGCAAGAAGGCCATAATTTAGGAAAGATGATTTTAAAAAAACAAGAGGCTATCATGATGGGAGTTTGAGGAATGTATTTATATTGTCAAAGATTTTTAGAAGTCTGATATCAGCATAAGGAATGTGCTAACTTCTACTTATCGTGTACTATATATATGCAATATATCTTGTTTTACTTTATTGTCCTTCCATCAGGAATAGCATTTTTTTTAGACTATAAGAAAAAAAACTTTTGGGCAGTGTTGAGCTTCAGAATTTAATGACTGTGGTATAAGCAATTATCCCTTGATGCTTTGCTGGCAACTATGGTTAGTATCCTGAGAGGCAAGGTGAGCAGGGTCTAACTGAGCTCCTGTCTTTAAAACCAGGTGACCTAAGTGTGTAGGGTAAAACAGTGGTGGGATTGAAATAATTTAACAACCGGTTTCTGCCCTAATGATTTCTTCCAACAAGAAGTTCACCAAACTGCTCAGAAACTTAACAACCAGTTCTCCCGAAGTGGTGCGAACTGACTGAATCCCACCACTGGGCTAAATACCAATCAAAAGTCAAAAATACTGTTGAAGCTGACTGTTTTGTAGCATACAGAAATAGCCTAATATTGATATCATTTCTAAATACACTCTTCCCTCCAGTGGATTTCAAGCACTATTTTGGTTTACCAAGGAACTGAGGGTGTTGCTGGAGAGCTTTAGCAGAAGTGGAAAATGTAGCAGTAGATATTGTGAAGAGGGCATAAACCCCAAGGACAAGGACTGCATAGTTTCCCCCAAAGTAAATCAGATTCTAATTCTGTCTTCATTGTGTTTGCACAAGACTGACTCACATGTTTTTCCTTATTGTGAGTCCTTCAAGATAATGAAGGAAAAGAGCCAAAACAGAAAAGATTCAGCATAAACAATTTTCACTGGGTTTTTTGTTTGTTTTTTTATAGACAAGGTTAATGAATACTTTTTCAGACTCCAAAGGTCACTGAAGGTCTCATCATTCTAAATAACTTTAAATGGTTAACAGGCAACTTCCAAAAATTTCACACTGTCAACATCTTCACTGATGAACTGCTTATCTTTATTCCAGTCTCTTTCCTCATCACTTACTGCTAGCTCTGAGCCTAGTGGTTTGTGTAAGCAGTTAGGATATTTGACATCAATGTCCATCATGCTTCACTTGCTCACATTATCATCCATTTTGATGCCTATTTTCTAATGTGCAGCTATCTCTTTGAGGCTCTTTGCAGGCCCTTACCATTTACTAAGTTCTTTTTCTCAAAGTCAAATATAACTGTGAGGGATTTGGTATGTGGGTTATCACTTCTTTGACTATTGAATTTTATTGCATTAAGGTCATTGTTCCTTATCAGTTCAACTATATATTTATTAAATTCTGGATAGTAGTCAAAAGCAGATCTAGCATTGTAGAGCGTATCAACCTAGATCACAATAAACACTACAATAAACAACCCTGGCACAACAAACAGCAAACTCACTTGTGTATATGATGTGAGTAGATCAGAGTAGGACAAGAAATGTATTGGGTAATGTTAAGAAGAAAATTTGAAAGCAACTTAAGAGAGGTGTACAATAGCAAGCATTTGAGGGCCATTCTTGGAAGAACTTGAGATTCCATGTCTTCTCCATCGCACCTACATTATTCCATTTAGGGAGCAAATCCCAGTAGGAGCCTGCTGATAACTACCACCAACCAATTTCTCTAGTTGCAGCTCAGAACAAAACAACACCTGGTGCAGACAAACTGACAGATTACATTTCCACCACTGCGCCTGCGCTGGCCAGGTAGCCCCTCCCCCGGGACGAAGTCATCGGCCAAGACCAAGCCGAGAGGCGGAGCTTCTCGAAGCCGTGATTCCTGGAACGCTGGTGCTGCTCGTGATTTATCTTTAGATTTATTTATTTTTTTTGCACCTCGGATAAGGCTTGGAAAAATGGCGGGAACCGATCTCAGCTCCACGGGGCTGGACCTAGAGAAGCTACGCATGGCGGGCGCCGGTGTAGCGTTGGCTGTGCTCACCAGCGGCGGCGACGCACAAGGTCAGTCGCACCGGTGTCCTTCTGTCGAGCCGGCTCAAAAGCCCTAACTCTGTGCGAGTCACGTGTTGCCAGATGCAACGTGCAGATGAGCGCGGTTAGCACTGAGCACAAGCGAACATGCTAACTAGGCTTGGGCAGTAGAGCCTCTGCCCTATGGAGGTTCAGAGTCGACAACCCTAAGCAAAGTCCGCCCTTGAGGGCCTGTTGCAGAAATCCCCTTCACCAGGGAGTTCCTGCTCCGCCTCCCTTCCAAAGCCTGGTTTTACTAGGCGCCCGCATAAGGGCGCCCCGGAGGCTGGAGGAGGCATCTGCCGTCATCTTGGGTGAGGCGGAGGTTAGCGGTGCCTCGTTCAGACCTGGCGGGCTAAGAGATTCCCCTTTGGACTATTAGGCTCCGTGGCCAGAGCGTCCTCGAATCTGTGACGATCGTGCTTGTTTGACGCAAGCAGCACATTCGCAGAAGGGAATTTCCTCCATGATGAGGCCAAATTTCCCTATCCCACTATTACATTTTTAATGCTTCCAGAACTGGGCTGCAAAAATCTAGGCGAGGACTAGGTGATAAATAGCAAAAAGATGAGGATGACTCCTTTTTTTGTCATTAGTCTTCATTCGGAATTTTGCAACCCCAGATCACATATTACTGCATTGCATTTTAATCATTCATCATCTCCCCAAAGTCAGCTTAATAATGCAGCCCTAATATAGTAGGGCTGCAGAGAATATTCAGGCAGAGTACCTTGAACATGAAATACAAAATTGTATTGTTTGCTTCTATGTTAGGAATTATAGGATTTGAGAGAATAATCAGTAAAGGCATTTTTGGGGAGGTCCAGAATTGGAAAATGGCTTATTGTACAGAGATGTATGTATGGGTTTTGCTAATTTCTGAAATATAAATATTGTGGGATATTTGGTGTCCCCTGATCTTGGTTGTTTTCTTTGAACTATTTCATTACCAAACTAGAAAACCTCAAATTCTTGATTCAATGAGATTTTCTTGAAGCAGGTCTCCTCACTGGACAACTGGGATATGTCAATGGAAAAGTTTTCATTTCTCATTAACTGCATTTGATCTATCACATTATTTAGGGGGCCTAGATGAGAACTATTCCTGCCTGAATATCTTTAAAAGTTAGGCTGATGGTTACTTGTTAAAGTTGATTATATGCACACTAAAACTGGATTTGTAGTTCATTAGCTATATTGACTAATGGTTTTTTTCCTCATAAATATATCAGGGTCATTTATGTTTTATATATATTGTATATACTGTATATATACTGTATATATTATTGTTTCCAGATCAATAGCTTTAGTCCTTCAAGGGATAGAATCTATACTGAATATATAGTGAAGAATATGTGTGACATTGTTGTATGCTGTAATGTCCTTGACAAAAAGGAAAATATAAATTCAGAAAGTATTATTGATTTTTTTGCTTGCAGTTATTAAAATACTGTGCTTGTTATGACAAAAATTCATGTGGGCCAAGGAATATTGAAAATAAGGCTGCATACTCAGTTGAAATATTGGTTATTCGTTTGATTGATCAATGATGCTTAATGATAAGATGTTTCATTCTAAAATTTTAATTCAAAACTTTTAGTGTATGTTAAAAACAACCAAATCCCCTTTATATGTTTCTATTTTTATATTTTCAATCACATCAGTGCTACTATAGTTTAAATCAACAGTGTAACATAGAGAGCTGAAAGAAGTATGATCTACAGTAATGGCAGAATCAGTTTAGTTGTAACAAACTATCATTCCTGGATCTTGTCTCTCTCTTAGATGAGTCTTAGAAAAATGAAATGTGATGGGTGTACATAATGTATGTGTGTGTTTTATTCCACAACATCTGTCACCTTTACATAACCTTTACTTTGTTCTTGTTTTCTACAATGTAATCTTTCTTTTCAGTTATAATGAAACAATCTGTCAAATGTAGAATGAAAAGTTACAACAGATTTTGTCTTCAAAGTACTTCCTATGAATTATAGCAATTTAATCTTTTTTATTTATTCTTTCGGGATAAGAAGCCAAACTTCTATATAGCACAAGCTTTTTAAACAATGTAAAATCTCAGTTTTGTAGATTAACTGGGTAAGAGGTAGCTTTTGAAGCTAAATGTCTGTAATTCATATTATTTTTATAAAGAAAGTTAGAGAGAGAGAGATGCGAGATAGACAGACAGACAAATACTGATAAAGTATGTCTAAATTTTCAATATGTAGTGCAGTTATGCTACTGATATAATTTACATCAATTAGCTGGTATTTAAAGTACTTCAAAAAACTTCCTATGAATTATAGCAGCTTAATCGTTTTTATTTATTCTTTTGGGATAAGAAGCCACAATTCTATATAGCACAAGTTTTTTAAACAATGTAAAATCTCAGTTTTGTAGATTAACTGGGTTAGAGATATCTTTTGAAGCTAAATGTCTGTAAGTCATATTACTTTTATAAAGAAGATTAGATAGATAGATAGATAGATAGATAGATAGATAGATAGATAGATGCTAGATAGATAGACAGACAGACACATACTGATAAAGTATGTCTAAATTTTCAACATGTAGTGCAGTTATGCTACTGATATAATTTACATCAGTTAGCTGGGTGCTTTAGAACCGGGGTTACCAACCTTTTGGATCTCAGGGGCCACCAAACTCATAATTTTATATCCCGCAGACCAGAGACCCTGGGAAAATCCCCAGAAAAGTCTGCAGGAAAATTCCCCACCCCATTTTCCTACCGATCGATCATTCTTTATTTGGGATCGCAGGATACTGTCTCCCCCGTTCTCACAGGGAGAGAGAAAGATACACTTTTGGCTTCATGCAAGGAAAGCAGCAGAAGAAGCAAAAATCTTTCTTTCTCTCCCCCAAATTCCGCCAGAAATGAGTCTTTGTGAGACTTGTCATGCCAGCATAGCCTCTTGGAGCAGGATGCCTTTCAGGGTCCCAAAGTTTAATTTTGGCGGAGTTTGGGGGACAGAAAAAAGACTTCTGCTACTTTCCTTGCGTGCAGCCAAAAGCAGAAGCTAAAAGAAGTAGCCCGGTAGCCAGGTAAGGTGCATGGGGCAAGTAGGACAAATTCCCCCCCTCCACCCTTTCCTCCCTCCCTTCACTACCTCATGTTGTTCGCAATGTAAGTGACGCAAGTCTTGTGTTCCCGCGAGCCATGTGGGCGGCACAGCCTTGTGTTTCCACGCATCCTGGATTAAATTTTTTTGGGGGGGGTGCCATTTTTCTGTGGACCACCAAAATTTTCTCACAGACCATCAGTGTTCCTCAGCCCACTCGTTGGCGACCACTGCTTTAGAAGCAACATCATGTCCAAATATTTGGGTTGATATCCAAACTACAATTTTGTCCATTCGACCCAAAGAGCACTAAACTGAGTATAATCAAAGTTTATCAAAATTGGAAATAAAACACATTGATTATTTTAAAATCAGTGAACAAACTTCTAAGATTCTTCCCATAGTGAGAGGAAGAAATTGAGAAGAATCCAGCCGAGCCATTTTCTTTAACAATTGTTGCCTCCCTTGGTAACTCTTTCTTCAAAGCTCCTTTCTATAGGGTACTGTGGTAAGTAGAAAATGGCCATGGAGATGGAGAAAGTCTTTGAAATACCAATCGCCTTCTTTTACCAGGGGAATACATGGTGTTTCCAGAAGTTAGGACAATCAGAATTACTGCTAGATGAAGTTCCCTTTTTTCCTTTTCCTTTTGTATGACACGCCTCCTAATCTCTGTTGTTGACATTTTTTCCACATTACATGGAAATGTTCTAGTGTTAAGGACAACCAACTATGGAGCTGGAAACAGCAACCTACTTCAGAGGAAATCTCCTAACGCAAACCAGGACAGATTTGTAACCATAGGTTGCAATATCTTTTATTTGTATGGTATAAAACATGTGCTGCCTTTTCAATGGGTGTTTTGACTATGAATTATATCAGCAATTCTGTCTATTCCAGTGAGGTTTGCAGCAGATCCTTGAGATAAGAAAGTGGCAAGTATCTCCCAAATTCACTTCCATTGCCATTCTCTAACTTCATTATTTTATATATTCAGAATGCCACTCAAGAGCTACTCTAGAGGTTGCTGTTGGTTTATAATTTGCAATGTAACAAAAGGGGAAAGTAAGTTTTGAGAATAATCATTAACTGTGATTTAAATAAAAATTTATATTTAATATTTTTATCTCAGTCTCTGCCACTTTTTTGCCCTGATTATGCAGCTTTTCCTGACACAGCAGTCGAAAATCAAATACGATCTTTGCCTTGTAAAAAAAAACTGTATACCCTTATCTTCAATTCAAGATTGAGTAAAAGAAGGTAACATTATCTTGACCATAGAAGTAAGAACTACCTTCATTAGAAAGAAATGCAAGTAGGGCAGCAATCAAGATTACATAAATGGACTCCTAGTCACAGTATCTGACTGGAACATTGCTGGTTTCAGAAAACTGTTAGATTTTGATCCTAGATCCAAGTGTGTCACTGCATCTAAAACAGGCTATTTATTCAGTCTTGCCTGCAATGATTCATCTGCCTGAGTTGAGTTACAAGTTATTCATCCACATCTAAGCCTTCACTGTGTCCTGAAAATTGTTCAAGTTTTCTATTACATTCTTGACAGTGGAAGAGAAAAAGGGCTGGGTATAGTCAGGAAAGTTGAGAGATTTGATTGAATTTCCTTATGATCAAGTAAAGGACAACATGATAACCTTTGTTCCAGAGGTGGTATTCAGCAGATTCTGACCAGTTCTGGAGAACCAGTAGTGGAAATTTTGAGTAGTTTGGAAACCGGCAAATACCACCTCTGACTGGAGATTTTACAGTATCTTTCCCATGCCACACCCACCAAGCCATGCCCACAGAACCTATAGTAAAAAAATTTGAATCCCACTGATGCTTTGTTCTAATCGTCAGGTCCATTATTGATGCCATATAGCCAACCAATTTCAGAACCAATGCAGAAATGCAAAGAAAGCAGAATGTGAAACTTGCAACCTATCCACATGAGCGTGAACTTCCTTGTAACAAAGTAAAAAATAAAAGCAGCAGGTAGGCAGTTGTAAGCAGAACAAGCAGCAGAGCAGAGTTCAGAGTTAATTTTCAATATCTCTGAAAAACAGCTGACCATGTCTTTGGCAGTCTTAGCTCCAGTAAAGTCTGATCACACAATTCTTTGAAGGAGTCTTGAATGAGATAAAATAAACCATTAAACTAATTCCTATATAAAAATAAAGGCTACATTGGATTAATTTATTTTATGATTGGAATTTAGGGAATTCTGGAATTATCTTCACATTAATTGTTATTTTGGTTCTGTGACTAATGCTGCAACCATTTAAGCCTAATCTAATATAGTTGATTAGAGTCACTAGTATGTGACCTTATTGGCCTGGGCCAATAAGTTATTCCCACCCCCTCCCATTCTTTTTGGATTCAGTTGGCTTCTGAGATTCATGCAGAGGATAAGAAAAGTTTGTTTGGGCAAAAGAAACAAAAAATGTTTCATTCACATTCAAAATTTTGGTAATTTTTTTAGAGTAACCTACTCCTGTGATCTTAGATATGATGGTTAAATGTTTTATAGATAACAATGGGTAGGTGTCTCTATATTCCTTCTTTCCTTCTGCACTTCATTAAAAATGTTTATTGGTTTACCAGAAGAGGATTTAGGGTAGTCATTATAACAACTGCATAAGCAGAATGCTTTTTAATATTGCTTTCTATTTGCTTATTCTTTTGAGATCACACTTAACAATGTAACAAGCTATAGCTCAATGTGATAAGTTGGTTAGTTATCTAGAATTTGATCCATTCATAAACCTCAGTCTTAACATGATTGACCAGCCAAGGGATGCTTGGTTACATGCTATACACAGAGAACATAAGAATGTTAACCTAAGGGCACTGGCATAGGGATCAAAGACAAAGCAATTTGTACCTGCATTACAAATAGAGTTTCCTATCATTGCTGTTGGATGAATCTCTTGTAAAGTTGCTATTTGTTTGGATTGTAAAGCACTGGACTTATCACCCACCTGTATAGAATAATCAGATGGTTTTCCACATACAGTTAGAATCTTATGGTTTTGTTTTAATGAAAAACAGATAAATTGTTTCTTTTGCATACAGAAAAATCGTTTGTAATAAAAATCCTATGTAGTTATCAGTACTGGATTACCATTGGGGAACCTGAATTCTAGTTCTCACGTTAGCATGAAAGCCTATAGCGTGACTGGGCCAGTCATACTTTCTTCATTCTAGACTGAGGAACTGAAAACTATCTTAGAGAAAGATAGTGGCAAGCCATTTCCAAAAATATTGCCCCCCCTCAAAAAAATACAACCCATGTGGCCCTAGCTGTGTAATTGCCAGGAGTCAAGATTTACTTGAAAGACAGTAACAACATTGAGGGGTCCTTGATGCCCTCTGAGCTTGGTTGTTTTCTTGCTAACAGTGATGATGTTACCTAGTTTGGGTAGTGAAACAATCATAAGAAAACTATCAAGCTCAGAGAACACTAAGGACTCCTCATTTCAACCATGAGCTACAAATATTATAATTAGTAATAACAGTATTTAATTCACTCATGTGCACACAGTTTGCTGCTGTGTCAAAGTAGGATATTGATATTTATTGAATTGCATTGTTCTTGTGAACCCTTTGAGAAGACTCAATTCTCAAAACTTTGCATTTAGACTGAAAAAAAATATTTTAAAACTGTAAGTATTCAACTATTTTCATGCCTTCCTGGAAGTGTTTAAAATGCAAGTAAAAACACAAACAAACAGCCCAGTCAAAGAGGATGGAGAAAAGTTGACAGTTCATTTGAAGTAACTTGTGTTTTTCTGAAGCGCAGAAGTATGTATTTGAGGAATCATCCTGTGGAAAGCCAAAATAAGCCTTGTTCTCTTTGTAGTTGTTTTTCATGTACACTTCTGCTATCATCTAGACTCTTTTGTTAATTTATGTTGTTGTAACTTTCTCCAATCTGGTGCCATTCACATGTATTTAACTATAATTAGCAGATAATCACTTCTAGAAGACTGTGGATTGGGAAAATATGTTCCAAATGGTAAAGGACAAAGTATGTAGCAGTGCTGACCAAACACTGGAGGGGGAAAGGGTCTGGAATCCGGATGGAGAGAACTGACTTTGATCCAATCCTGGCAAGACAGAATGGCTAGGGTTTGCTCAAGGTCATCTATGCACTGACTACCAACCATTTGGTTTACTGCAATGCACTGTACGTGGGGCTGCTCTTGAAGACCAAATGGAAACTTTGACTGGTTCAGAATACAACATTCACAGTGGTGGGTGCTCCTGGATTTAACCATATAATACTTCTGCTGTGAGAGCTGTACTGGCTTCCAGTTTCTTTCTTGGTACAATCCAAGATGCTGGTCATCACCTTAAACGCCCAGTATGGCACAGGGCCAAGTTATCTGCAAGAACTGCTTTTCCCTAAGAACATCTTCCCGTCCTATAGGTTAGATAGGGTAAGCAGGCTCTTAGTCCCTCTCCTTTATGGGAGTCAAGAAGCAAAAGCCTCCTTTTCCACAGAAGCCCCTCAGCTATTCTACCTCCTGAGCTTCCGTGGGCCCCTACCCTCCTTGCTTTCTCAGAGCGCTAAAGACCTAACTTTTCCCCCAGGCATTGAGATAAGATTGGGTGACTACATATTGGAAGCTTGATTTGGCAACAGGTTTTTGTTTTCAATGTGTTTAATTTTTAATACTTTTAATATGCTTTTTATGTTTTTTTCAATTTTTGATTGGGAGCCATCCAGTGTTTTGTTCTAAGCTGGGTGGCTACATAAAAGCTTTCAATCAATAAATAAAAGTAAACCGAATTGATATCAAAATATATATAAAAGGAAAATATTTTTCAGTCAAGGTCAAGTAAGAATCAGCATTGAAATGTAAATAAAAGGAACAATCTGCATCCTGCAGTAGTTATTTTGTAAAGGAAAATAATCCTTTTAGAAGACTTGTCTGTTTCAATTTCCTGCTTTCTAATAAGCCTTTCCATTCAGATAAAAAAGAGTAGTGATTGTGAGGATATTCCATTTTAGAAAGTTCCAACCTGAAGGAATTAAAGGGAGTGGAAGAGGGTTTAGAGACTCCTTCTGGGAACCTGCAAGAGTTTAAGACAGCACAACTTGCATGTGTCTGTGTCTGTAGCACAACATAAAGGGGGAAAGGCAAACGTTTCATTCCTCTGCCCAGGGTAAAACATAATCAGCACAGCTGAAATGTGTGATATCAGTGTCAGAAATTGAAACAATATCAAACATGTTTTTTTATAATTGCATTATGTAATGAATGAAATTTCAGAACAAATCACAGTCATTGTTCATCAGATAACTGAGCCATTTCATTGTACATTGGTCCTTTGCATTATAAAAGCAATAAAAGCCTTCCTTGAAAAGGCTAAGACTTTTCAAGTAATACATTTGGTGTATTTGGACCTTTTATGAAAGTAGGATTACCAGATCTGGATTAAAAATATCCAGATGACCTTGAAATGGCAGCAAAGAGATACAGAAAACCCTAAAGGCTTTGCTGCCATTAGTGGTGGTCTGGATTTTCCAGCCCAAATTTGATAGTCCTAATGAAAGGTAGCATATAGACAGCAAGTTTTACTGTTATACTGATGGTTTAAGAAATAGCATGTGATGTTCTTTGATATTATGTTATGCATCTCAATTTCACTTACATGATTCACTTACAATTTCACTTACTAATATTAGTGGTCTCTGCGTTGCAAATGGCATCTTTTTCATCATTGCATTTCTGCTACCTACTCTAAATATTGTTGCTTTTGTTCTAGTTAAGAACTCTGCAGATGGAATGGGTGGGAGGAAAAACTTTCTCTATTAGTAATGACAGACTTATTTTTTTAAAAAATGAAAGTTGGATCTGTTTCTTTGAACTTTATTTTTTGTGAGTTACTTTTAGAGTTTCTTTTCTCTCTTTTCTCTTTTCTCTCATATTCTCCCAAATGGAAGAAGTACAAAACCCCAGTTTGGGTATTTTCTACTAACAGCTAAACATAAATAAAAGTATATTAACACAATTAACAACAAGCAGATATTTTACTCATAAGGGACCCATGCTGTGCAATTTCTGTGGAATTTCATGTGTATTGTTTTATTCCCTTACCAGATACTATTCTTTACTTTATTATCCATTATTAACATAAGACAATACAAGTGCTACCCTGTATATGCACAAGAAGGCAATTCTTTCACTGCTGAGAGTATAAGAGTATTCAGTGTTATGTATTCCTTGTATGTTGACATTCATATCCTGCCTCTGTTCAGTTACAGTGAAGTGCAAATTCCCTGTGTAGCATCTAGAAAAAACGAAACAAAACCAAAAAACCCTGAATAGGAATGTTTTTACAATACTTTTTGTCTTCTAGAGGCTTGAGCTTATTTCCAGCAATTGTAACTGCAACATTTGGAGAATGCTACTTTTGGGAAGGGTGGGGATGTTTTTGTATAAACCAGCAGAATACTGCACCAATTTGTTTGAGACTCAGATCATAATTTAGCTTGTATTCATCTTTCCAGGTATGAATGCTGCTGTTCGAGCTGTAACACGCATGGGAATATATGTTGGAGCTAAAGTGTTCCTGATATATGAGGTTCACATTTTTTATTATTAAAAAAATTCATCTGTATGGATGGGTGTGGAGATTTATGGAGATTTTTTTTTTAGATTGCTGAAGTTTTTTGGGAAAATGAAAGGATCAAAGGGATGGAAAATGGAAATACTGGTATAAATATTTTTACAATGGTGCAGAAGTTAATTAATTCTGAAAGACCTATCAATATAACCTTAGGAAGTTTAGGAAAATCTACGAGAGTTAAGAAAAGATTGAGGAACATCATTGACAAGTTAAATAATGTTTTCACTCTTTTGATAACTTCTAACTATAATGTAATATAAATTATTAACGTGTTTCTCCAACAATACGGCCTCCCCCAATAGGAAGTCCCAGCATGTTTTATAGGCATGAAATGAAATTAACCCCCCCCCCCCCCATTAAGGCCTATATTAAAACATGCGAAATGGGGGGGAATGGTGGGGGGGCTTTCCGTTAGGAAGTACTTTTGTTGCACACCCGGATATGGTGCTGCCTGCGTTGACCCCGATACAAAGTGCCCCACCAACGCCGAGGTCAACATCCAAGCCGTCGCTGCCCCCCCGAAGATGCAAGGGGGGGATTAAGTCACCCCTGAAAAGATGGCCTAGCCATTTTTTCGGGGCTCAAAAAAAAAAAATAAGACCCAGCCTTATTATATGAGAAACATGGTAGGCAGTTTTGGCATGGGGAAGATTCAAACTAAATATAGCTAAACTGGTAAGGAACATACGGCCCTCCAAATGCTGATCAAATCAGAACCAAACAACATGTTAACTAAGCCACACACTCCCTGTTTCTGACAACAGGCTACTTGTTTGCTTAGCTGCTTTTATTTCCAGACAAATTGTCCATGATTTTTTTCCATACTTCAGCTAGCCTTCATTAGCTTCCAGCAGTCAGTCAACATGCTGCATTACTACATTGGGTGAACCTTGCTATTGGATATTTTCTTGATAATAGGTATTTATTATATTTTATAATGTTTTAATTCAAGATCTTTCCCCCATTTTGTCAGTCTTTTGCCTAGTTGCAATTTTATGAAAAGCAGTTAGAATTCATGGTGGAGCAAATTAGTATACGTCCAACTTCAAATTTTGTTCCTTGTAGCAACCTGCAGTAAATTTGAACAAAAAGGTAAAACCAAGGATACTGGGATATAGATAATTTCCTATGTTGCAAATTAAGTTTAAAACAGTTTTCTTGATAGTACAGTTGTGGTGTTTTTGCAAAAACATTCTTTTTTTCTTCTCAGGGTTACGAGGGACTAGTTGAAGGAGGGGAAAATATTAAGCAAGCAAATTGGCTCAGTGTGTCCAATATTATTCAGCTGGTAAGACTAATCTTTCCTAACATCTTATTCTGTAATTAGACAGGTCTTACGTTCATTTCTGTTGTGGCTGCATAAGCCTTTCACGATACACAGCTCTGACTTAACTCTGAGTAATTTGGATTAAATGTAAATTTCTAATTTGGGTAATGATTGATTCCCATTTTCAGGAAGAATCAAAAATAGATGCTGTACTAGGACATAGTCAGTGGACTCAGTCTCCCTATCTGTTGTCCAAATATTCCGTTCTTATCAGTCAGATCACTGTGAGCTGCCTTGATTCTCTCATACCTTCCTTTGCCTTCTTTTAATAACAGTGCTCCTTCAAATTTTACTGAATAGGATATGAGTCACTTTTATTTTCAAAGCTTCCATGTTATTAAGAAGAAAAGGAATCTATTCAAGGAAGAATCTATAGTACTTTATATGAGTTCAGTACAGGAGAAACAGTTATGCCTCAGCCAATTAAATAGGTACTAAACATATGCTGTTAAGCTTTATAATATTGTGACTCTTCGCATCTGTATGACAAGAGATTAATAACTACCTTGTATTAGCCAGGAATGCCCATAATTGTGGACCAGGAATCATGGCTTGATTAATATGGTGGACTATGATACTAGTGTGCACATTGCTTTCTTTCATACAATCACATGATCTGGGAAGCAAAAAGCCCTGCTTTATGTTGAAATAGGGACTTAGTGGATTATTTAACCACAAAACACAGAAATTTTAAGCTAAAAATTAATACTGGCTTAAAGCTGATTTGCAATCCTGATTTGTTAGATATCTTCCCTCTCCAAGTTCCATGATTCAGATTTAATGGAAAACAATGTCATTTTTCATATATTTATTCCTTTAAACAAAACTAAGGAGCAAAAGGACTGCAGGCACTGATATGCCATATGTTCTTATTAAATCGGGAACCTTAAATTTACATCTTTCTGTGACCATGGCTGTAAAATCATTCTAGACTAGTAATGTTGGTTCAAGCTAATAGAAGCTTTTCAAGAACTCAGGTAGAGAGCTTGTTCAGCTTTGCTATCTGGGAAAACCTTGGTAATGAATTGAATCTTACAGGGCTCCTTTCATGTAAACTTTACTGCAATTTATGTAAGAAAGGTTATTTTCTTAGGAAGATCTAGGAAATGTCTTTCATTAAGATTATCCAGTCAGATAAAAATTTTAATCAGTGGGTTTCAGGTCTTTCCTGTTTGATGTATCCCACAAATCTCCTGATCACAAGTGATGTGTTGCTTCTCATCCAACTTTCAGAGCAACCTATGTGATAGTTCTCTTGCATATTTATTTGTTTATTTTCCTCTTTATGGTTTTCCCTTTGTCCCACTTTTGGGAAAAAGTGAGCTTGATGCATAGCAAGAGCAATTGGAAGATAATAAAATAAGAGAATAATATTAGTTTTGATCTGTCCCTTCAACCCTAAATGAAAATGGCTTTTCATGTACTGTAAATTTTTGTATGATGTAGTTCTTCAATTTTGCATTGACTTTTCACTTTTTTTCAGATCAAGCAAAGGAAGTTATATAATAAGTCTTATAGGGTTTTTTTTTATCGGAATCCTCCCTCCTGCCACTTAATGTAGGTGTTTAAATAGTACAGATTAATATCCCATATCCCCATCCTCACTATGGTAACCAAATATCTTAGTTCAACTTTCCCAAATCCATTTAGCATCGTCCAGAGAAGCTTCTATTGAGACTGACATTTGCCTGGATCACTGAAATTCTTAGAATTGCATCCTCAATACTTTAAAGTGGTAGTGGTACAGTGGTTAGAAGGCAGAATTGCAGACTGATTCTATTTTCTGCAAGAAATTTGATCCTGACGAAGGGTTAAGGTTGACTGATCCTTCTGAGTAAGGTGTCCAGTGAAATGAGGACACAGATTGTTGGGGACAGTATGACGACTCTGTAAACCACATAGAGAGGGCTGTAAAGTACTATGATGCAGTATATAAGTCTAAATGATTTAGAAATTGCTGTCCCTAGTGACATAACCCTAAATGTGTGTGTTTCATTGAAAAATGGAAAGATTTGTCTTTGGTGAACATTGTAAGATTACTCTTTTCATTTAAAAATGTCAACTCCATATATAGGAGCTAAGGATCAGATTGGATTGGAATTGCTTCTTTAATGGACCTGACTGTCAGAATGTCTTTGAACACTTTGACCCACTTCACTTACAAAAGTGTTATATTTTTCCTTCTTCTTAGAGCCTTTCCCAGTTTGACTGGTATGTTTTCTTTCTTGCAGGTAACATTCTGGTGTTGCATGTTTCTATAGGATGGTTCTCTCTTTGTCTTCCTGTACTGCTGATGCAGCTTCTGCTACTAATAAATACAGACTTGAGCAAGGCTGCCAAGTCTGTGCCATTTTTTCTTTTATGTGCTATATAAATTATCCCTGAATCTTTTCTAAATGAGGATGTTTAATAGTTAAGCCAGTTTGATTTGCATGCTTTAACTGGTTTTGACAGCAGTCCAATTTAAAAAATAATAACCTTTCTTAGCAACATGTTCTTCCACTCCTGACTTCAGTATATTTCTCTTCAGTTTACCAGCATTGTAACTAATTAAATCCACCATTTTTGGCACTGATTTGTGTTACAATAACTAAAAGCTTCAAATCAGTGGATGTAGGTTTATTATGTTAATCTTCAAAGGAGTTATCCTTTTCTTGAGCTGAAGGAGAAAGTGTTCAGAAGATGGCTGTTCAATGACCATTATGTTCCCAATACCAGGCAGCAGCAGCAGCAGAATCTGCTAGGTTCTTTGGGCATAGCAACAGAAAAGTGGGTTAATTAAGAAGTGTCTCTGATGGGATGAACAGAAAGGTCAAATGCTAATGTAACAACCCTTGTTCTTACTTTCCTTGCTCAAGACTACCAGAGCTGACATCGCTCAGTGGCACATATCACTGTAATAACTTCCTGTTATCATTCCAAAAGCCATCTGCTTGGGGTATCAAAGAGAAACAAATAACTTCCTCCAGAATTTAGTATATTTTCCATTCAGCTCTGCAATGTATTGGTATGTCAAAAATGGTATCTTGTGAGTGACCGCACATTATCACTGATCCACACAATGTTAAAAAATATAAAAATGAAAAAAATGTATGTTTTCTTTTTATAAATTCGGGGTTTGTGCTTCCAAAACAAAAACATATACCAACTTAAACCTGTTCAAATCTAGAGCCAGAAAGCCTTTTTGTTTCTCCCTTTTATAAAACACCAAAATTGGTTTCCCATTGGAACGCATACACTTTCAAAACCATTTTTTCCTGTTAATCTCTGCAGTCATCTCATTAGTCTTTCTTTTCTATTTAAAGGGAGGCACTATCATTGGGAGTGCCCGCTGCAAAGCTTTCACCACACGGGAGGGCCGCCTTCAAGCTGCCTACAACCTGGTACAGCATGGCATCACTAACTTATGCGTCATTGGAGGGGACGGCAGCCTGACTGGTGCAAATATCTTCCGCTCAGAGTGGGGTGGTCTTTTGGAGGAACTGGTCAAAGAAGGTAGGCATAAACATGCTCTAACATCATACTATTGGTGCCAGGCTGCGACCTGCATTTCATGTTATTGACTCTGAAAATGAACTTGGATGTTGAGAGCCCAAAAACCAGAAACCAAACTGTTTCTAAGGATGAAAGGTAGTACCAACTCGTGTGTTTATTTTGGTGTTCAGTCACTAAGTCGTATCTGACTCTTTGCGCCCCCATGGACCATAGTTAGTTAGTTAGTTCACTTTCAACAGGACAATGAAATCCATTTCAGTAGGAAAAGGTGATTTAGAATTGCAGTGTTGGGGAAGATCATACTGGGTTGCAGCACATGCAAAAAAAGAGAGATCTGGATGCCTTGGAGCATAAGCTGGGCGAGAGCCAACTGTGTAATGTAGCTACAAAAATGATACATGTGCAATCCTAAACTACATCAATAATCGCTAGTGGTGGCTAACCTTTTTGGGCTCCTGTGCCAAAAATTGTGCCCGTGCTTGCATGCTCACACTCACGTGCCAGCATCCAGAAAGCAATGCGCATCCCATACGCATGCGTGTATAATCCCCACCCACCTCTGCCGCCCCTTTACCTATACTGAGCCTCACAGCTAATTTCCAGCCAGTTTGATGCATTTTTCAGCCTCCCAAAGGCTTGAGGAAGGCTTCTGCAGGCTTTGCAGGCCGAAAACTAGCTCCGTTTCATCACTTCCGGTATTTTCGGAAAAACAGGATGAAAATCAGCTGTGAGGCACGCACATGCCCAGTGAGGTAAGTTTGCCTACAGCTCGCGTGCCAGCACAAATGGCTCTGCATGGCACCTGTGGCACATGTGCCATAGGTTCGCCATCGTGGCTCTAGAGTTAAGTTCAAAAATAATCACTGTTCTTCTTTGTTCTGCTTTGGTACTTCCAATCTTGGGCACAATATTTTAAATGGTGACCAACTGGAGCCTCCTTGAAAAGAACAACCAAGATGACAAGGGATCTAGAGGGAAAAAGAAATGATGAATGGTGGGACATCTTAACTATGTTTAACCTGGACATTTTTGGGGGGAGATACTGTATTATCTGGAGGACTGTCATAAAGAAGAAGGGTCGAATTTTTCAGAGTTGTTCTGTAATAGGAAAACAAACTGCAGTTTGAATTATAAGAAGTGAGATTTCAGTTGGATATATGGAAAACATGTCTGTGGTAGTAGCTGTTCAATAGAGTAGATTGTGTCAGGAAATAGCAGAATCTTCTTCACTGGGGATGTTTATAAACAGGCTGGAAGATCATCTAAGTTAGCTCTTCAAAGTAGGCCATCAAAACATATTCTGTGAAATTCTATTTTTTTGTTGTAGGGTCAAATAACAGAATCCTGAAAGCTAGCCAGGAAACCTTTCTATGCCAAACAGCATCAAGGCAGGATTATTTTGAGTTTCTTTCCATTGGTTTCAGTGTCTAAACTGTATAGTAACTTCTTCAAGCCCCTCCTTAATGATTTGTTTCCCCTACCTTCCTTAGCAATTTTTTCAGCTTTTCCCAAGATCCACTCTAAATTCCTTTACAAATGGTCCAGAATGCTGTAATTCTGGATTCTACCACTGGCCAAGTGAATTCCAAAATCCCTTCCAGACCTATGATTTTATGACTTTTTTTAAAAATTCCTCATTTTTAACATCATTGAATCTGTAGCTGATTCTTTTTTATAATCAGTTGCACCCCCTTTGCATGTCTTTATACCATAAAACATATAATGGAAGTAAAAATAAAAGAAATAAAATTAGTCTTCATTTCTAATGAAATACAAACTTAGTGAAATCAGTGCTTTTATGACATATGACAGACCATGACAGATATGACATGTCTGTTCTGTTTCTGCAGCCAAGCTGTTAATTAAAACAAAATAGTCACAACCGCTTGTTCTTTTTCCATCCAGGAAAAATCACTGAGGAAATATCTCAGAAATACCGCCACTTAAATATTGTGGGCCTTGTGGGCTCCATTGACAATGACTTCTGTGGCACTGATATGACCATTGGCACTGACTCTGCCTTGCATCGCATCATGGAGGTGATCGATGCTATCACTACAACAGCTCAGAGGTAAACACAATATTTCTTGTATCTTTTCTTCACTGTCATTGTCACAAGCACACGAAGAGTGGCTAGTTTTAATGAAGCTACTTCCTTATTCTCTCTGTAAAGTGAGGGCTTTATTTTGTTTAATTTCCTTTGTCCCCTTTCCCCCCTTTCTTCATATTATAAAAACAACTTATTATTGTAAGGCATACGTATTGTCACCTAACATAGCAGTGGGTGATAAGCTCTTGCTTTCTAATTTTGTTTTGCAGCCACCAGAGAACATTTGTGCTGGAAGTGATGGGAAGGCACTGTGGGTAAGAACTGTTTGTTTGTTGAACTGAGAAAAGAATTAACAGTTTCCTAGCTGGGGAGGACTAATCTAAAAAACACCCTCCTATTTGCATTATGAAATTCCCGCCCCTCCGCAGCTCCATCTATTCAGTCTTCAGGGCAATTTATTACACTTTGAAAAACATTAAAATATCAAATATTGACTACAGCTCAGCCTTCAGAACTATCCTGCCGAGCATCCTTATTGAAAAGCTGACTGACTTGGATTTTCCCTCTTCCATCTTCAACTGGATCAAAGACTTTCTGAGGGACCAACCACAAACAATGAGGGCTGGGTCTGTCACATCCAGCTCCCTGAAGCTTAGCACTGTCTCCCCACAGGGCTGTGTGCTCAGTCCCTACCTGCACGCACTGTACACACATGATTGTGTATCGTCTGACCCATCCACATTAAGTCCACAGATGATACTACCATATTGGGTCTCATTACAGGTGGAGACAAAACAGAGTACGGGGAGGGGGTTCAAAAATTATCTTCACGGTGCCTAGAAAACAACCTGCACCTAAAAGTCAGCAAGACAAAAGAGATGGCGTTAGACTTCCAGAAGAAGAGAGAGGAACCCGCCCCACTTTACAATTGAGGGAGGCTGTGTGGAGAGAGTTTCCTCCTTTAAATTCCTGGGAGTCTACCTCAGCGAAGATCTTACCTGGAAAATCAACACAACCCATGTGGCCAGAAAGGCTCAACAGAGACTCCATTTCCTTAGGGTCTTGCGAAAAAATAAAGTAGAACAACGACTGATGACTTCCTTTTACCAGTCCACAATAGAAAGCATTCTCATATATTGCATTACGGTGTGGTATGTGGCTTGACAGCCACAGATAGAAAGACGTTACAGAGGGTGGTGAGCACAGCACAAAACATTGTGGGCTATTCCCTGATACCACTATATGACATTGCTAGGGCTCACTGCCTTAGAAGATTGAGAAAAATTCTTGGGGATGACTCACATCCCGGTCAGCACTTCTTCACTCTCCTGTAGGAGATACAGAAGCATAGCCTGCTGCACCAACAGGCTGAAGAAGAGTTTCTGCCTGTCAGACTTCTAAATGGAAAGTAACTTTATGTCAGCATAGTATGATAGACTTGCAGGACCTGCACATTGTGCAATGTGTAATAAGATTGGGACTGGATTAGGGACTTCTGTCCTCACTGTGAGTTGTGTTGGGGAGGGGGTGCATGAAGGGAGGCTCAGCCAATCTCATTGTACATATGTTGTACTCTGACAATAAAGGTAATAATATCAAAGCTGCCATTCATAATATGACATTATTCTCTTTTTCCAGATACCTAGCATTAGTTTCAGCATTGGCTTCTGGAGCTGACTGGCTTTTCATTCCTGAATCACCCCCTGAGGATGGCTGGGAAGATTTTATGTGTGAACGGCTTGGTGAGGTGAGAATTAGTAATATCTGATACTCAGCTAAATAAACCTATCTCATGCTAGACCAAGGGTCTTCAAACTTGGCAAGTTTAAGACTTGTGGACTTCAGCTTCCAGAATTCCTGAGCTAACATGACTGGAGGAGGAATTCTGGGAGTTGAAGTTCACAAGTCTTAAAGCTGTCAAGTTTGAAGAGCCCTGTGCTAAACAGAGTTTGTAGAATTCAATTTTCCTACAAAAACCTTCATAAGTATCATTGTGCAATCTGGCTTTAAAAAAAACAAGATTGTTTTTTATATAAAAACAGGTTGCTGTCTATTTGCAAAGTATCAATGACTAGCATTATTTCCAGGAGTGACTGTGGACTCCCCCCATTCCCCATGAGACCTATACAGTTTCTTTAAGAAATAATAGCAATTAGCAATAGGACTTAGATTTGTATACCTTTTCATAGTGCTTACAGCATTCTCTGAGCAGTTTACAAATGTCAGCATATTGTCCCTAACAATCTGGGTCCTCATTTTACTGACTTCAGAAGGATGGAAGGCTGAATTAATCTTGAGTCGATCAAGATTGAATTCCTGACTCTGGGCAGAGTTAGCCTGTAATACTGCATTATAACTGCTGTGCAACCATGGCTCCTATACAAATAAGATATGATTGTAAAAATTTGGTCATTTTTTATTTAAAAAAAAGACAGAATACACTAGAAACTATAGGAAAGATCTGCCCTAGTTTACTTTTAGAAAAATTGGTTTTTATAGGAATGTCCAAAACTCATAGATTTGAGAATGGAATGTTCTGAAATACTCAGGAACATTCTATTCCCTCTCTGATATCTTGCCATTCCAGGGCTGATCCAATATTTTCCAGAAGTAACAAGCCTGTTTTGGAGCCAGAACACCTCTTGAACATGTGAAGGAGTATTTCTGGAATTTGCCAAACCTGTCCCTGGAATGGCATGGTCCAGAAAAGGTATGGCATGACCTAAAAGAGAAAACTTCCAGTGTTCTCTAGAATGTTAGGGGTTTTAATACTACTTTAATTCCTTGAGCTTTTATTCCTTGAGCTAACAGTGCACCCTAAAAAAAACTAACTTTTTAAAGGGACAGCTGACAGATAAAGAGTTTGCCTGGATAGACTCTGAGGGATGCTTACTTTCTTGGATTTGAATAGTGTGCACAGTGCGACAGACATAAATTGTTGAAAGAAGGATGAGAGTTGAAATCTTCCAGGTTTGAGGTTTAAGGTATAGGAAATTCAGGACCACTTAAGTGTGGTCAACTTTGCCTCCATTTTTTCTACATGTACGGACTATGTTCTTGTGTGGTTAAAAATCCCGGTTGTTGATATTAGGATTATGACAGCCTCTTGCCTTAGAGTTCATCTAATTGTTAGGTTTCTTATATTTTTATTTGGATAGTCACGAAGCAGAGGATCCCGACTGAATATAATCATAATTGCTGAAGGTGCCATAGACAGGAATGGGAAACCCATCACTTCTAACTACGTGAAGGAGGTAAGAGACAAATTCATAGGTTAGAACCAGACATTGAAAACACAACTTAGGGATAAAAATATTGATTCAGGGTCTTCTAAATTCTGGAAATAGTTGCATAGACGATGTGTTTCTTTGATTTTTTTTTCCAGCCCCTAAATCTATATAAAGTTGACAAACTCAACATGGGAAGCTTTAATATAGATTGTCTTGTAAAAGCTTTTGATCTACAGCAGTCTCTGTTTTTATTAAGGGGAAGGGCGCATTGTCTTGGTGGGGAATGGAATAATGTAAAATGCCCCATTCTTTCCTCCCCTTTTTTTAATCAGCTGGTTGTCAAACGCCTCGGCTTTGACACTCGTGTAACTGTGCTTGGGCACGTGCAGCGTGGTGGGACTCCATCTGCATTTGATCGTGTCTTGGTAAGTGTGATATTTTTACAGACTAAATAATGGCCACATAATGTGTTGCCTGTTTAAGTTTCCCCAAATTTGAAATCTCCCTCATGTCTGTTCGTAACCTCCCAAGGAATCATGTATGACAGCTTAACAACCTCTAGACAAGGAACCAATGCTGAGGTTAACTTTTTGGGTTCTGCTCCATGGTTTTCTACTTTTGGAATAATATATTTCAATTTTTAAAAAGAACAGTTGAGTAGTTTGGTTTTTCCATATCTTATTTTGCAACCTGTGGGTTTATTTGATACTACTAGATAGCCAGAACTTACCCAGTTTCTGACATAATTTGCTAGTTCCCTCCTGGGTAACCTTGCTTACTGATCCTATTCCAAGAAGAAGCATTGACCTGAAGTAAAGGCAGTTATATCTTGACACTTACCAAGGTCATTCAGGGAAAGCTAATTTCTCCAGTTACATGTCAAATTCCAGGATAGCTGTCTAACTGTCTCTCTCTTCTCTCTAAAAAGGAGTTGTTTCTTGGCTGTGAAGCAATACATCAATAGGGGTGAAAATAGTTTAGACGACAATTGTCGTGAAACAAAGACCAATGCAAAACTCAACCAAGCAGGAGAGAATTACTGTGTGCCATAAAAAGTACTTGCCATAAAATGTGTGATGTTTGAAAAAAAAATTACATTTAATTGCAGAGAAAACTGTGAAAGTTGTTTTTTTCCCATCAGCTCCTATTATGAGCTTTTGTTCTTTAGTGATTCATGAACTAAATGACTCCCCAAATGTTTTACAATTTACCAAATGTATTAGCAGGAATCCTACCCTGTGCATAGCAGCAAATTATATGCAGCTACTGCTCAATCTCTAGCTCACTTTCTACCACCGCAGAAATAATATGTGTAGGCTTAGACCTCATGGTACTTCTAGTATTTGTACTTTGTCACTCTTTTCTCTTGAATTTAATTTTAATTTACCTTTTGTTTATATGCCTACATAGGATAATATATCAATACCATTCATGTATTTTCTGGTCTTGGACACAAGGCTTTTGATGTCCCCATTTTACCAGTGCCAGCATTATGACAGCAAAGTTTCTCCCTCGGATTGACACCTTTGGGAATTGGTTACGGCTCTGCAGTAGATCACCCATTTCTAAGCACAGCTGGGTATTTTCAGAAGAGTCTTAAGTGTAATTATTCTCCTTGGCACTGAGCCATTTGGGGGGAATTCTTAGGAAATCACATTCTGAAGCTATTGTAACCTCTGTCTTAATGCAAGGTTTCTACCATATTTCATTAGTTGCTGGTATCTACCACACCCAGTCATGAAGGCATTTAAGATCCATTTTTCTTGCTGAGAACTCTCTAGATTTTGTAATTTTAACACTCGCACTAGGAAAACCATGAAAAAAACAGTCTACCTCTTCTAAAAGACTTACACAGTTCCATTTAGGACAAAAAGAAGCAAAGACAAAGAAATAAAGGACACTATCCTCCACTCCTCAAGTTTCTGTATAAAGTGGGTATTTAATTCCACCAGTTCCCTTCATTTTCAATTTCAGCAGCACCACCATTGCTGGATTCACCAGTTTGGATTCTCTTGTCTTCCTTGAATCTTTTTATATAAATTTATATGAGTTATCTAAAGCTCCCTTTTTTAGTCTCATATGACTATTTTCCTCCTCTTAGTTTCCGTAGCTTCTTGGTCGATTCATTAGCCATTGTTTTTTCAAGGCTGGACTTGGCACTGCATGTCTGCAAGCTTTCTGAAATCCCAGTCGACTACCCACCTATAGTTCAGAACAGCCTACAATATTGCAATGCCAAAAACAATACGATCCATGCTTCAGTCTCATTTTCTTCTTGGCCAAGTACCTTGACTATATAATTAAGCAAATCCGTAACAGATAAGCTCTTAAGGTTATCACTTTCATCTCCATCACGCTGTCAGGATGCCCTTCTGCAGCTTTCATACCCAAACACCAGTTCTTCATGGCTTTCCAATCAAAGACTGCTACCTTCTCTTACATTAGAAATGGGGGTTCTGTCCTTGCATGCTTTGCAATTCCACAATCTAGCAGCTGCTCTTGATCTTGAGCTCTTGTCCACTCTATGTTATTCCATATTGAGTGTGGAATATTGAGTGACAACTATGTCTTTGAAGCTTCCTCTGTTTCTTTTCAATATGTTTTGTCACATGAAACCAGGATTTGGTATACCAAGCAGTTTTTTTTCTGGTGGTTGGCTCTTCATCTACAAACCTAGAAATCATTATAGACCACTGAGGATGCATCTAGCCTTGAGACACATAGCATGACACATAGCATGAAGGTTCTAGAGAAGAACCTTCTCATATAACAGTTGATTGGTCTCTGTCAAGATGGCAATGCCCATTGTAATTTAATTGCAGCACTTATTTCTCCTATCCCTTTCTTCTATTTTAATATTTTTTCCTCTATACTTCTCAGCCTTGAAGCTGAGTAGTTGTTGGTTGTTCACTGCACCATCACTGCATTAAGAAACTCTGGTTCACAGCTTAACATTCAACATCAGTACTAAACCAACCTGCTTATAGCAAATGCACTTGTGTACTCCTAGAGCAGCAAAATGGGTATGGAAGCAGTGATGGCATTACTGGAGGCAACACCAGATACTCCAGCCTGTGTGGTGAGTCTCTCTGGGAACCAGTCAGTGCGCCTACCTCTAATGGAATGTGTGCAAGTGGTGAGTATTTCACAGGAACACAGAAGCCAAATAGGATAGAATGCTGTGGGTTTTTTTAGCTGGAGTGGGAGGTGGGGAGGAGAAATAAATGAAGGAGATAACGAGGTTGAAAATTCATGTTTCTGATTAGATTCTAGGAAATCAGGTTTCTCTATATTTGAAAGTCTCCAGGTTAGAGAAAAGTAGTCTTAACTACTCAGGGTATATACAATATATGGCAATTCTGTTGATGTAATTGGAATATGCATCTAAGATACAATACCTAAAAGCTCACTTTTCACTTGAGAAAAGTTACATTTTTTTTTTGAAAACAATGTGATTGCTTTTACAGGAAATAGGGACTACGAGATAAAGGATTGATATCAATAAGTACTGTAACTATTTCTCCCAAGTCCTAGGCTGTGAATCAGTAATAAAGCATCCATAAGGCAGGGGTGAACAGGATAAAGACAAGCCTTGAATAATGATTAGACAATAGCAATAAAGGCTGGGATAAGGTTGCATCTTCTTTTCTTATCTTCATTTGTTTATAGTTTATAATAATAAATAGCATTTTTGTGAACTTCAGTATTTGTTTTTGTTTCTGCAAAATCATATAAATTTAAAGAAATGACAAAACAATGCTTCTTTAAAAATGAAAATATCTTGCAGGCCTATCTTATTTGCATAACTTGTCACAGTCATTTAAATTGTGGTATTTGGGTGTAGTGTTTTAGAATTTTGAGTACAGACTCATATCTTATGAATCATTCTTGATTTTGTTCCAGGAAGGAGACTGCCTCTTTTTTTTGGCCTTGCTCAGGATTTCTTTAAAGTAGGGGAAATTAATTTGTGACCCTGAATCCCCAGCAGCTTATCCCAAGATGTCCACTGGGGAAGAATGTGAGAGTTGTTATTCAGCAAAACCTGAAAGCATAGTTTTTCAACCTTGACAACTTTAAGAAGTGAATTCCCCAGCCAGGAATTCTGGGAATTTAAGTCCACACATCTTAAAGTTGCCATGGTTGAAAAACACTGGTGTAAAATTTTCCCATCCCTTATTTAAAATCATTTTTCCATGTGTTCCTGCCAATCCACAAACTTTTTCTTGTTCCTTGCATGTTTTTCTGAGTGGACTTAACTTACTGGTTCTTTAATTGGAATGAGCAGATAATTTTACTGCATACGTGGATTACCTGTTTCTTTTGTGACTCCTCACAAGAACTTCCCTGTGATTCTTTATTCTTGTAGACCAAGGATGTCCAGAAAGCTATGGATGAGAAAAGGTTTGATGAAGCTATCCAGCTCAGAGGCAGGTGAGAGCTATCTCTCAATCTGAGAGGAGAATGAATTTCTTTCATCTGCTTGTGGAAGTATGAATTAGAAAAGACAAGGCAGAATATCTTCAGTATACTGTGGATTGTAGTGCTGTAAAAACAACCTGGTCTAGGATTAGAGAAAGCCAAACTTTGTGTTATGCACAGAAGCCAGTTGAGTGGCTTTGGACCAATAAGTTTATCTCAAGATCGGGAAGAAGGTAACAGCAAATAACTTCCAAAAATGTTACCAAGAAAATAAGTCCATACAATCATCAAGAGCCAAAAATGCTAAGTAGTATTGTATTGGCATCATGAATGCCATGTGGAAAGAAGTTACTTGCAACATAGAATCCTGTTGTCAGTGGTCATTCTTATCCTTTCTCTTTCAGGAAAGGCCTATATTTCATAGCCTTCAACGTGCTTATCTAACTGATTATTTGGTTGAACTTTTCATCTCTAGTAATTTTTCCCTAAATAGTTTGTATATTTCTGAAAATATTGGTATTTCCAGAGTTTGATGACATGGTTTCTTATGTGAGTTCGGAATTATTTTAGTTATTTAAGGCACATCAGAGACTAAACAGTAGAAATTGAATGATTTGACTTATACTGTTGTCACTCTTTCAAGTAAGCGTTTGACGTCAAGAAAAGAACTTCAAGCTGGTGGCATTTCCTGTTTCCACTAAGAAATCTTTAAAGCAACTAAATCAGACTGAAAATTGAGATGATTATCACCCAGAGTATTTTTTAAAAATGACATAACTTATTAAGGAAATGACACATTGTAAACTGAGTAAAATCAGGTAGTAATTGTTTCCATACTCTTAAAATGCCCTTGCTGGGAGTCTTGAGAAGAAAGAATCAGAGCCTATTTTTTGAGAATATAAGTAATGTTCTTTAGTATTGCTTATGTAAATATAGTCTTAAAAGATTAAGTACTTTTTTTCAGCAACGTGGTGGAAAAGTCACACTAAAGATGTGAAAGTGATTTTCAAGGAAAACCTGAAATGCATAGAAATTACAAGAACAGATTCAAACATGCACATATTGGGGGGAGGGAAGAGGGGATTAAGCAATGAAACAAACATTGTAACACAATATTTTGTATACTTCTGGTATACTAGTGTTCTCACCACAATGCAGAGAGAGAACTGAAGTTGCATCATGACATCATGATAAATGTTTTATAATTTTGCATCTCACACAGATACCACTCTGTTCATCAGTTATGTTATCCCATGATGTATTTAAAAGCATTCCTGAGCTTGATTATTAGGAAATAAATACTTTCTCACCATTTAGATTAGGACAGATGCTGCCTAGTCTTCTGAAACCTGTTACCTTTTAGATATCTTAGAATCATATCTTTCAGGAGTGCCACTAACATGACCAAATAGTTATAGGTTGATGAGGGGCAGACTATGAAATACAGCAACTAAATGAAGTATTTTGCTAACAGTTTCAGTCTGGAAACCAAACTTTGGAGAATATACTGCAACAGCAAAGTTAACAGTCTCTATCAGAACAAATGTTTGATTAAATTTAAGCAAGAATGGCCCCCTTTTTATCATGTATCACATAACTAGGCAAACTCAAATACCCTTGAATACAGTTTTTAAGGGGAAAATAATGTATGTAAAGAGAGGAATTGGATCAATTTCAGTATTTATAAATATTTTGATGCAATAATTGGTACATTGGGAGACAATTTAGAATTACAGTTTCTTAATGTTTTCACTGATTTTTCTCTTTTTTAAATCTTATTTTTATTTTTCCCATTTTTTCCTTACATGATTGTGCAACTATTTTTGGAACAATGATAAATAGTGGGAATATCAATATTAATATCACATTTAGACATTTATAGAAATGTTCAGTTATTTCTTAAGATGATACAGTGAACCAATTCTATATAATTAATGCATTAATAAAAATGAATTTTAAATTGTATAATTATAAATGCTGTTTGTTTATTCATTGATGTTATATTATTTATCCATCATCTTTCTTCTTTTATATAGCTATTTATTTTGTTACTTAAGTGTTCTAGCAAATAAATTACTAATATAAAAAGAAAAAATACAACCAAATGGTAACCAGTATGATTGTAAAATTATTTCACAGAAGCTTTGAAAACAATTGGAATATTTATAAACTACTTGCACACCAGAAGCCAGCTCAGAACAAGGTGAGAAAAGAAAAGACCACATGTTATCTGAGTGCTTGGAGATAGGAGGACTGGTGGCAATGCTCATGTATGTTACTGACACTTAGCCATAGCTAAATGTAAATAGAAATGCAATATTTATGTTCTGTGTATAGATTTAAATAACCCTCTCCCTAATGACAGTGACTCAAGATTTGCATTATTCTTATTTCAGAAAATATTTAATTCACAAGTGGAAGAAAAGTAAAAATAACTGTTTTCTAAATTAAATACACTTGGTAGTACTCAATATTTAGTCAGAGAACTGACAACTGTTACTACAGATAGTCCTCAGCTTATACCTATTCAAAGCTATGATGGCCTTGAAAAGGGTACATTAGGTACATAGAGGGCTTTCAGCCATTGTAAAGTTGTACCACTCTCCCTGTGGTCACATGATCACATTTTGGACACTTGGCAATCGGTGCACATTTACAACCAATTGACAAATACCCCGCTATCGTGTGATTAACACTTGCAATTTTCTTTGCCGCCTTGCCAAGAAAGTCAATTGGGAAAACAGCAGGGAAAGTTTGCAAGTGAAGGAGAAAGGGAGGAGAAAACATTTCAGTGGGCTGCAGAACAGTGCTGAAATCTTAAAGATTTCAATTCCATTCCTGCAGCCCCATGAAGGAATTTCCATTCGTGCACAGAGGAGAGCTGAAGTCCTTCATCTGGCTGCAGGAACATTTGAGAGCGAAAGGGACTGCCAGGAGGATTTAAGCTCTACATGGAACTAAAATCTTTCATCAGGCAGGTCTTTCAATCTGTCTGCTTAATGACCTGGGAGAAGGTTTAACATTTGCAGCCAAAAGTACCCACACTGTGGTTATTGAGCAAAACAGTCATATTGCATCTTGCTTAATAACCACTTCACTCAATGACTGAAATTCCAGTCCCAACTGGTTGTAAGTCAAGATCTGTATGGCATATGATGGCCTTCCCTTTATCATTTTTAAAAGGTCTTTGTGGGAAAAGGGGGAAGAAGATATATATGAGACAGTGTTGCTTCTTCTGCTTCAATCCTGAAAAGACTTGGAGGAATGTTGAGAAAGATAGCCAGTTTTTATTTTAAAACGCATCCCTGTTAAAAGTTCATCAATCACTTTAGTGTCTTCAAATTCTGCATAGCTTGCTAATTGTCTTTCCTTTCCACCAGAGCAATTTCAGCATTGCCATACTGAATGTAGGTGCTCCAGCAGCAGGCATGAATGCAGCAGTCCGATCAGCTATTCGTGTTGGGATTTGCCAGGGTCACACAATGTATGTGGTGAATGATGGTTTTGAAGGCTTAAGCAAAGGACAGGTAAGTCTTGTTCAATTAGGCAAATCTTTCTTTTGAATGTCTTCTTTCTCTGATGTAAGAACAATTAGACATCAATGTTCCTTTTGAACTTTATGAATTCTGAATGCACCACTTAGAGTTTTAAAATTTCAGTTTAAAGGATTAAAAAAATTATTGTTAACAATTCTCATACAATATAATATTAATCTGCCACTGGTTTGTATGGCAGAAAACTGGTGGTGCTTGATTTATTTGAGGTTGATAGACCAAATCACAACAGACTTCGTTATTTGCTCTTGCAGGTCAGAGAGCTGTGCTGGCATGATGTTGGAGGGTGGTTGGGCCGTGGAGGATCCATGCTGGGGACCAAACGGTTAGTGCTGTCAAAACCAATACATTTCTCCATACAGTTAGAGGATATGCAAATTACATGGTCAGCCCTTGACCTTATGTAAATTCTATAACCTTTTCCTGCCTCCATGAAAGCCTTGAATAATCTATCACTATTTAATTTATTTTTGAGCTGTTCTTGTAATTCAAAACCTTATCTTGCACCTGCTTTTTTGATGTGGAATTGAATTGTTTCAGTATTTTGTTTTTCATACTTTCACTTGTGGAGAAAAATGCCAATGTATCAATTGCTTCCATAAATAGGTGTTTAATAACTGAAGAATCTCAGAACATAGCTTTTCCACATGCACATTTTAACTGGAAAAAAAACTTTGTTTAAAACTTGCTTTATTATTGTTTTGCCAGAACTCTTCCAAAGACATGCATGGAAAAGATTGCTGAAAATGTTCGGAAATTTAACATACAGGCCTTGCTGGTCATTGGAGGCTTTGAGGTACAGAGAAACTGGTTGAGTCATTTCAATATGAAATGAAGACTATCTCTTTTCACCTCACTTCACTTCACCCCAACAGTTTTTCTAAACAGACATATTTGCAGTATTAGTATAGTGTGTGGATAGAATGTGTGCCTATAACTAAATGAACATTAGTGAAATAAGTATTCTACACAGTCACTCTTACTTTTTAACCAACAACTGTAATTTTCTCAAATTTAATCTCTGCATAATATAAGCTCAGAATTCAAAACTTCAATCAAAGTCAAAATCTTTCTTCTATACTCTTTGCCCTCCAGTTCTTAGACTCCCTGCTGTGGCTTAGACTTCCAATTTGTTCTCCCTTTTGCAGGCATATGAAGGAGTATTACAGTTGGTAGAGGCTCGTGGGCAGTATGATGAGCTTTGTATCATCATGTGTGTGATACCAGCTACCATCAGTAACAACGTTCCTGGCACTGATTTCAGCCTGGGATCTGATACAGCAGTCAATGCTGCCATGGAGGTGAGGCTGGGGTTATTGCAACTGTAAATTCCAGGGAATTAGGGAAGATTGGCAGATGAGTTGTGTAAATATCCTTACATCAATGCATTTCTTCTCTGTAAATGAGCAAAAAAAAGGAGAGGAACATGGCGTAACACTGAGACTCATAAATCTGATTTGTAGACATCCTGCCCAGACGTTCATTTGATTATGAACTTTCAACAGATACATTATATTTTCAAGTATTTTCCTAAAAGTGTATAAGCTAATTATAACTATTTTCAGGAAGCTCGTTTCTCTCCCTGACTGCACAATTCAAAGTACAGTTATTTGGAGTATTCCCATTCATATTTCATCTTCAGTAAAACAACCATTTACTAATTGTTTAAGTAGCAAAAATGTTATAAAGTACCTGACTGGCATGTTTCTATAATTCCTCTTTAAAGCCAATTAGCTTAAGAACTATTCTATTTTATGATCATGAATAAATTATTTCTTGTGAGAAGAAAGTACTTCCATTGTAATTACTTTTGATCTTGAATTCTAACTCTTATGAAAAAAGGGAAAAGTTTAATCTACTGCTAATCATCAACTTATGACCACAATTGGGCCCAAAAATTTTATTGTTGACCGAGACAGTTGTTAAGTGAGTTTTACCCCATTTTATGACTTTTGCCACAATTGTTAAGTGAATCATTAACATTGTTAAATTAGTAACACAGTTGTTAAGTGAATCTGGTTTCCCCATTAACCTTGTTTGTCAAGAAGGTCACAAAAGTTGATCCTGTATCCCTGGGACATTGCAACCATCATAAACATGAGTCAATTGCCAAGTGTCTGAATTTTGATCATGTGAGCATGGGGATACTGCAACTGTCATAAGTGTGAAAAATGGTCATAAGTCACTTTTTTTAGTGCCCTTGTAACTTTAATTGCTTAATTATGAGTGGCCTGATCGCCATCTCAGAGACCTTTAAGTATTCTCAAATCACAGCCACTTTCTTTATACACAGTTTCAATCACAGTCTCGATAAGAGGAAGAAACGGTGGGTTAAAGTGGAAAGGAAGTTAAGTGTTTCCTTATTCTTAGTATTTGCTGGATAACTGTAAGATGTTCTGACCAAGCTGGGTTCCCAGAGAGCAAACCCAGACAAACCCAGTAACTCAAACTTTCATAGCTTTAATCTACAAATAAACTTCTTTGTAGATAAAGGATGGCTTGCAGCCAATTAGTCCATTCAGAAAAGCCTTGACAGAATTCTTCAGATAAGCCAGTAGTATCTCTATAGATAATGCTGGGTCCTTAGAGCTTCTTAGAACGTTTTTGCCTTCTACAGAGCAAAAACCCTTTGAAACCAGGCTTATATTCCCTGGAGGGAGGGGCCGTTAATTAGTATTCTTACTCCCGAGTCACCAGTGCTGCTGTTCTATGAATCATCCTGCACTCCCCTCACTACTACCGGCTAACCAAACATAAGAGAAGGTATCTTAAGAAAACAGATTTCAGGCATTGGGCCAAAGAATTCAGTCTCAGTGTCCAAAAGGCATGGGAGAACTGACACTAATAAGATAAGCTGGCAAGAAACATTTCTTTCGTTACACAATGGATTCTTCAGTGATGTTCACACAGTTTTTATAATTTCATACCTACTGTGATTCTATGTCTCTGTATCTTTTTCTCTGCTCTCTGTATTCTCTTTGTAGAATACTGAGTGATAGGCTTTGTTTTTCAAAACCCTGCATACAAGTAGCACTTGACTTACAACCATAATTGTGACAAGAATTTCAATGACCATAAGTCATTATAGTCAAAAGTCGAGTTGGAACCAGTTTTACGAGTTTTATGAGGGTCTTTACATTAGATGTGGTAATCCTTGAGAACTGGAAGCATAACTGGTTAGATCAAGCTGTTTCCCCCCTCACATTTTCTGGGGGTAGTGATGATAACTGATACCATCTATCTCAGTTTCTTCTGTTGAGTTTGGGAATGCTGTGCTGTGAACTAAGCCAGGTTTGCTCTTGTTAAGCAATTGTGTATCACTTTAGTTGCATGACTTGCAGTTTATAATCACAGTCACTGTTTAATGCCTTCTAATACCTGAACATGTAATTCCCACCCCTTCATTTCTTGCCATTTAGAGCTGTGACCGCATCAAACAGTCTGCTTCAGGTACCAAACGGCGTGTCTTCATTGTGGAGACTATGGGGGGTTATTGTGGCTACTTGTCGACCGTGACTGGAATTGCAGTGGGAGCAGATGCTGCTTACATCTATGAAGACCCTTTCACCATTCATGACTTAAAGGTGTGCTGCTACAAAAAAATGAAAAGTGATGAAAATACATGGAAACGTTTCTGTATATTGTGTAGATATCATTATGTGCAAATGTAGAATATCATATGTCAGGTTGTTCTGCTTATGAACTATATGCTCTTCCCTCCCTTCGCATGTTGCAATTCCCACTATGTAGTTTCTGATGCTCAGCAGTACATATTTGGCAGTATAATGTGCATTTTCCCAATAAAATAAAACTGTAATACAGGAAAATCCTGGGAATACAGGAAGATTAAACCTGTGCAAGGTTTAAATGTTCTTGTTTTACACTTATTTCAACCACTCTCACAGTTAAAAGGAAAAGGTAAAAAAAAAATATGTCCCCAGTCTGGTAATATCTCTCTGGATCTTGGAAATTGAAAAGTTGGGGAAAATAATTCCACAATGTGACTCCTACTGCAAAAGATTACCAACTGTACTATATGAATAGTATGTACTGAGATATGTGTACAGTGACTCCAGATCATAGCACCAGGCCCCTACCATGAAATGGGTGCCAGCTATACAATGTTAATTGCATTCTATGAGAAGAAACAGGCTACTTAAATTTGTTCTCTAGTTTTTTAATGCCTTGCCTAAACTGACTGTTAAATGATTGTGTCTACCCCTATTAGTTGACACATACATGAAAATACTAATTTAGCATCAACATGGCAACATGGCCATTAAAATCTGTGATTAAAATCAATGGAATTTATATTATTTAAGCCTATGAGGCATTTTATACCCCTAGATGATAGTTAAATATGGGTGAAACTATATTGTTTTTTGTGATAAATCTGTGATTAGAGTTAGTAATTGTATAGAAAAACAAGATATGATCCACGGGTCAGCGCTTCTATCATTTTGATTATTTCATCATTTGTTCTGAACTAGGGCCACGTAAGCCTGAAAACATTGGATCTAGATTTATTTAGTTAAGAATTCCATAGTTGCCACTGTAGTTTATGTTCTTAGTGATAGATGAGAGATGAGGTTCCTGGATTCTTAGAACAAAAATACAAACAGGATCTGAGTTTCTTAAATTTCTCTTTAACTTTTTTGGCAGATCTATACTTGTTAAGATAATTGTTGCACTGATAACTAGTCATTGTGTCCAACATGAACAAAGCATTTATTATCTAATCTTGTTCTATGTAGCTCAGAAATGTCATTTCCTCCTCCTTTTGTCTAAATAACTTATTTTACTCTTATCAGCAGAAAAATGTTCCAATAAAAACTATTGTAATTTTTATCTTGCCAGGCGAATGTTGAACATTTGACTGACAAAATGAAAACAGACATTCAGAGAGGTCTGGTACTCCGGTAAGTCATAGAAATATTTTAACAAGGACATATTGTCCTTTGAATTGTCAAAGAAGATGCACATTCCTATTGCAATATGAAAGAGTGGGAACTTTGTACCTTTTTAAATGTATTGTAAGTCAAGAGCTATGTGAAGGGAGTGAGTGCCGTGTAGAATGACTTCCTTTTTGTTGAATCATAACTGAACAATGATTCAACAGAACAGAAGTCATTGTAGCCTCTGAAGTGTTGTAGAGAAATTAATAATTTTCAAACCTGAGAAATTGGCTTTGATCGGTAAGCATCTAGTAGGCTGCAGAGAAAAAAGAATTTCTCAAGTGCAAAAGCTAATGCAGATTGCACTGCTGTTATTCAGTGATTTATTTGCAGGGGTGGGATTCTACCAGTTTGCACCTATTCGCTAGAACTGGTTGTTAACATTCTAAACAGTTTGGAGAACCGGTTGTTAGAAGAAATTACTGGCCTAATCCTGTAAGGAAGGTAGGAAGGAAACATTCTGGGGTTACTTACAGAAACTGCCTCTCCGTTAACCCTTATTACATTCTTGGCAGGACTAGACTTCCTGTCTCTGGAACTTCTCTGGAGTTTTTTCCCCTCCTTTGCTGGTACATTGCTTGTGTGGAGTGACCATTCAAAGTTACAATGGCATTGAAAAAAGTGACTTACGACCATTTTTCACACTTATGACTGTTGCAGCATCCCACAGTCATGAGAGGCCAGGCGAGGAGATGCGTGCCTCAATGTGAGTGATATTGAGTTGGCCACACCCAGCCAATAACATGACCACCAAGCCATGTCCACCCAGTCACATGACCACCAAGCCACACCCACCACCTAAGTCATGCCCACAGAACCAGTTGTTAAAAATTTGAATCCCGCCTTCCATTTTTTAGAAATGGCGGTTTCTATGTACCAGCAAACACTGGAGGAAGGAGAAGGAGAAGAAGAAGAAGAAAAGGAAGAAGCCATCTTTAATGGACTAAAAAGTTTGATTAAGAAAGAAAATGGGAAGGGAGGAAGGGAAAAGGAGAATTTAAGATTTAATAAAACAACCAAGAAAAAGAAAAATAGGATGAAAAGAAGGTACAATGTTAGAAAGCAATTGAAAAGAGAATTACAACAGAGAGGGAAACTTAAAAAGGGAGAGAGGAGAGGAGGGGGCAAAAAGACCAGATTGGAGAAGAAAGGGAGGGAAAAAGAAAAAAAAAGCCACGGGTTAGGACAAGATTTTTTTAAAAAACGTTTTTTTTTAGAGATGAAGGATGATAGATAGCTTATAATTAAAGAAGATTCTGCAAGAGTGCATAAGATAGTATTGTAGTATTTGTATTTGGAACAGTTTATTGGAATATTTAATGAAATATTAATGTTTAATAATGATGGATGTTGATATTTGATTAAATATTAGGAGACTTGTTAAATGATTAATGCTTAGTTAAAGTTTAATTTGTTAGTGTTTTAATATTACTGTAACTTTAGTATTTTATTTTTTCTATTCTAAAACAATGTACTTATCAGAATTAGAATTAGAATAGAAATTATATATTTAATTATACTATAAGTTTATTATTCTTTTATTTTAAGATTTAATATGTAGAAGGCACTAAGCAGAATCAGGATGGAAATTATGTATTATTTTAAGCTTTATTTTAGGAGAAGGCGTCATACTTCAAAAGCGATTACAGGGGAAATTTTTTGTTAAAGGGAAGAGATACATAGATGTTTGGTAAAGAACGGACAAAAGACATAAGTATAATGACTTTGAAATAAGATGAAATAAATAAAATATAATTTAGAGAGTGAAAAGATGGGAGAAGTTATATAGAAAATACAAAATGGTTAATAAGATATGAAGGGTATATAAGGTGGGTATGAATTTGATTTAGGTCTGTCAAAAAGATGTAACCTGGGGCCAAGTCACTTTTCAAAAGAAGTTTTATGTTTTATGTTTAGTGTGTAGATTATCTATGTTTGATTCTAAATTAATAAAATCTCGGAGAAATGAAATTAAAGGGAGAGAAATTGGGAAAAGATATGTATAAATGATAACTAAGGAGGTTTTTTTTTCTCCAATGTTTTGCTTTAAGTGTGATAATGTGGAACCATGCTTTAAAGAATAATGCTTTGTTTGTCTTGTTGAAGTTTATGGGTAGTTCTTGAAAAGGAGGTTTTATACCTCTATGTGTTATGTTTTGTTTGTCTTTAAAAATCAATAAAACTTGTTCTTAAAAAAAAAAAAAATTTGAATCCCACCCCTGGTGGTTTGCTTTATTAATAATATACAAGTGGACCTGGCTTACCCACTGCCACATTCAGCAACTGTTTGAAGTTACAACAGGTTCCGAAAAAATAACAGCAATTAACTTTGCCCACACACAATGGAAATACTAGCTGTTTGCCCTGTGTACTTTTCATGTGCATTTCCCATTCCAAAGGGTGGAGGAATGGGGGGGAAATGAAAACTGTAGTAAAGTCATAAGCACAGTGTGGTCAGATGAATTTCCACTTAGCAGCCACTTAATAACAGAGTTGCTAGTCCCAATTGTGGTTGCTAAATAAAGGCTCGCTGTTATCCCTCCCTTTCTGATATCCTGAAAATGTGCTGTATTAAAATTCCCCTCATATACTTGGTAAAGATAATGTTGTTTGCAGGCCAGTAAAGCTGAACAATATCAAATTGGAGGATGCCATTGGCCAGTTCCTTGTATATTGTTGATGGGGTAATTTTTTAAAATAATGATTAATTTTTTATATTTTGTGGTTCGTAAGTGGCTCTTTTTAAAAATCTTTGCTTCCCCTGACATTCATACGAATTTCAGTTTTAAATATTGTAACATATACTACGTGTATATCCCAAGAGAAAAAGAAAAAGTTCAGCATAAAGCAAGTAATAAAAAATACAAAACAAGCAATGAGATGAAAACTTACTTGTCTTCAGAAAGTTAAGAATTAATAATTCTGCTGATGTTCCATGTATTCAGTATCATTTTCAAAGAAAAGCCCTGCATTTTCTTGTTTAGGAATGGGGAAACATGCATCAGAGATCTTTCTTATGAATTAAAAAAGCAGAAAGATTCATGGATACACTAAAAGAGCCAAAAATACACTAAACTTGCTACAGTCAAATTTAGTATTCAGAAGTTAACATCTTTAATTATTTTCTACATTGCCTTTTTTTTTTTGCAAGCGATGCAATTGTACTTGCTTACATTGTCTTCCTTTTTTTTTAGCAATGAGAAATGCCATGAACATTACACCACTGAGTTTCTGTACAACTTATACTCCTCAGAGGGGAAAGGAATATTTGATTGCAGAATCAATGTTTTAGGCCACCTCCAACAGGTATGTTGAGCCGAAGTTCATGAGATTGCATTAGCATTTTGAGGAGGCATAGAGTAACTGATTTAAAATGTGTAGGGGAGGGAGTAACTGCAGACATTATTTGATAAAGAAGTCCTTATGTATTTATTAATGCTTACCTGCCATTCCAGTAAAAATAAATATGAGAGGCTTATACTGATATTTACAGTATAAGATGACGTTAGAAATGCAATATAACCCATAGTTATTAAACATCTCTTGTTCCATCTGCAATTATCAAATGGAACCACCTACTCAAGAAGGAGGAGGAGAACAACTGAAACTGTAACCCCCTCTGAGGCCTTCCTGGGCAATCCCGAACGATACCATGATTCATGGCACTGAAGGCTACTGTGAGATCAAGCAGGATCAGGAGAGCCATACTCTCCTCATCCCAGGCCCACCACAATTTATTAACAATCGGTGTCCATTGTCATCAAGAAAATACATATTTGGTAAGAGTTTCCTCAGTTCAGGGCTGTAGAATTAATAGATATTTACCATCTTGCACCTGCCTACTCCTTGCTGCTTTTAACCATTTCCCATTTTTGTAGAATATATTTGCAAAAAGGCTTCTGGGTTAAATGGTTCCAGCCAACTATACATCAACTCAGCTTCTTCCTACAACAGGATTGGCATAGCTGTTTTTTTGGCTCTACTTTCACTTTCCTATCTCTAGGGAGGTGCTCCAACCCCCTTTGACCGCAACTATGGTACCAAGCTGGGTGTAAAAGCTGTTCTGTGGATGTCAGAAAAGTTGAAGGAAGTGTACCGCAAAGGTGGGTCATAATTATCATCTCAGTTATAGAAGATATTGATGCCATTGCATCCTGTAACAACAGAAGATGCTCAGAGCCTATTGGCAGAAGGAGGTGAAACAATATGCAACAAATAGCATGCTCCCAAGGGAAACTTGGCTCTTTTATCACTTATGGACTCCCAGAATTCCTGAGTGAGCCATAAAAGGTTCCCCATCCCTGGCCTACTGGTTTTTCAGTTGTGGACTCCTACATTTGTATATTAAACAGTCCCATTCAAGTCAAAAATTGATTTCCCCCACAACTGAAAAACCAGAGTCAAGTTTCCCTACCCCTGGTTTAGGGGATGTGTTACTGTGGCAACTTATGAGGCACCTTATCTGTGGTTGGTTGCTCTGATTCTTGGCGATCTACTTGCTAAGAGAGATTTCCAGTGTCTTCCAATTAAGGGAATGAGGAACTTAATCAAAACTTGAATTCTATCATTTACAATATTCTTCTATGAAGTCGACTTGAAGTACATCCAAATTTATGGCATATATAGGTTGATATATTTCAGCATTTACAGTTTCTTGCTTTGTCCTTACTGCCTATTTCTGCCTGTAATTTCTGTTTTGTATAGGGCTAATCACCTTGAAAACTATTTTGTGGAAATACTTGCTCTCAAACAAAGCTATTGATTTATCATTCTTATCAGAATGATTATCATGAAGCTGGTTTTGAATGGGTAAATAATATAATTATTTTCCTTGAAATTAGTGCAATGGTTTAGGAAAATTTCAATCATATGGTAGTTGTTGCAATATCCAGAATTACATATCCAGATACCTCATGTAAAACTAAGGTATTTATGTGATGAGATTATTTTCTTGCATTAAAAGTAAAAATATTCTGTTTCTCTAGGCCGAGTATTTGCCAATTCTGCAGAATCTGCTTGTGTCATTGGCCTACGTAGGAAGACTGTGTCCTTTAGTCCTGTGACAGAGCTTAAAAAGGTCACAGATTTTGAGTAAGTATATTGGTGGAGTATCAGCAAAATTCTGTTGAAGGATCACTGATGTTTGAAAGTATGGCATATAGAATGTCAGATAATTTGTTCATTCATTGGTCAATTTTCTTTCTGTCTGCTGATGTAGACATGATACATTATTCCATTTAAAGATCTTCTCAGAATCGTACTACGTATATTGAATCTAAAAGTGAGCTGTGGTACTTCTTGACTATTATATATTTACTTTTCTCTTCAGCCTGAAGGAATGTACAGGTCTAACTGGTAGCTATGCCCATGACTTAGATATTCTGAGATTGTTTGTTAGAGAGGCATGGCATGCCTATATTTAGAGCTGCTTTGTACCTATGCCAGACTGGTATTCATTCAGAGTTTGTTTTTCTGCAGACACAGGCTTCCTAAGGAGCAGTGGTGGCTGAATTTACGCCTTATGCTGAAGATGCTGGCCCACTACCAGATTAGTCTAACTGAATATGTGTCTGGAAAGATGGAGCACGTCACTCGGCGTACACTCAGCATTGAGAAGGGATTCTAGCTAGTCTTCCCTTAGCCATGTCTCTGATCAATTCTATGTAGTTCTCTCCCTTTCTGGCCTTCTCATGCCTTTCAAGTGCGAAGCTGATGCCACTGTAAGCCGACAAGAGTGAGGCCAGAAGACAGCCTGCCTTTGTTGCAGAATTACTCCATGCCCCGACAGGTTCTTTCTTGCTCACTGAGGAGCATGGATGGGTTCACTTATCCTTCCTCAAGCCTCTTTGTTGCCCCTTGAAGTAGAGGGTGTAATACCGGACAGAATGTGTTCCTATTTCACAGAGTTTTTAAAACATTCCTACACTACTTAGAATTATGTACTGCTTACCAATGGAGGGTGTGCTACCTCTAGGTGCTTATTGTCCCGGTGCCATGAAGAATGCAAGTTTTCAGAAAGGGCCTTCCTGTAATTTGGAGAAAATCGTTTCCCAAAATGTCTCCTTGGGAACATTCTCTAAAACAACCAAGAATTCCTGTTGCCATCACTATTGACAAACAGCAAAGATCTATCTTGGCAGAAGGAACTTGCTTGCAATAGAGCAGCAAACAGTAACAGAGGTCTTTCTTCCCATCCCTCCTTCAAGGTAGTTCATGCTGACCAGGGAAAGGTAGCATTTCTGAGTGCTCAGGGGGAGTTTCTGGTATGCCATCATTTTCCTCAGAATACCTTTCTTCATTCTGTCTGGCTTATGTGTTTAATTCACTATCCTGGCTGGTCTGTGATGATGGCACAGCTCTTGACTGTGTTGTGTCTGTACCTTTCTGGTGCATTTCTGTGAATCCAGTGCCCTGTATTGCCTGTTTGTCCATGGCATTGCTTTCTGTCCTGTAGAGATATTAAAACACGCACTGAATCAACTGTGTATATGCTCAAATTGTTTTTTGTTGGAGACTAGCCTCAGATCTGCAAGTTGTAATATGCTAACCAGTTTTTAAATCCATACATGATTGTATTCATACATGAATGTTCTCTGAAATATCCTTGCTAAGTAGTGTTGAATAAAAGACAGAAGGCAGGATAACTTATAGCTATATAAGTTAGTGTATACATTTTCATATTAAGAGACATTAGAATTTAAGATGCTGCCTTTGTTCAAAATTCAATTATTTGATTTAACTGGAAATTGTCTACATTTCTGTTATTTTAAAATTGGTGTTTTCCATTACTGCAATCTGATCCTTCTAGTTGAAAATGTAAAGTATGCACATGCTGTGACATATGTTAATATGACACTGGCATGCACTAACATAACCTCTTACATCTCAAATCATCTTCAGTAAGATAGGTGCCAATCCTCATGACATACCTGATTGTTAGGTGTAAAACTTTTGTTACATGGAGAATTAAGAAATTATGAGAATTTGAATTAAAGTATAGTAGATTTGGGGAAGGGGGCAAAGGGGAAAAAGAGAGAGAATATACTTGAGACTATAGTGCACCTCTTAGGGACCTGGGTATAAAGAATAGAGCAGAATTTCTGTTAAGATTACAGCAAAGTTGTTGGGCAAGCTAGTGTTGAAGCACTTTTCTTACCATGTTAAAAAAAAGCTGGTTGGTTCAGTTGCTCATGCTATAGCGAATAAAGACAACTTCACTAAGCAACAAATAAAGAGTTCATGTCAAAAGTTAACAATTTTCTCTTTAGTTGATTTACAAATAAATCAACAAGATCATCATGAAAAGCAGTGATGTTAGTAAAGAGATCCACATTGAGGCAGTTCCAGTTTAGAAAATTCAGCTCAGCTGCTTTGAGGGTTTTACTGCTTATCTATACAAGTGCTATCCGTTTTAATTTTTTTTTTGGGGGGAGGGGGGGAATTATCATTGTTTATTCAGGCTTGCATTCATGAAGATAGTCTAGGAACTTGAATACCATAATTTCTTTAATTAGAAAAAAATCACTGCATAGTTCAAGAGACTTCTGTACTGGGCAACTAGCCAGCTGAATTAAGTTAGATTTCTTTGCTGGGCTTGTGTAAGAATAAGTAGCTCAAGACAAGGAAAGAATGTGCTGTGATAAAACAGCAAAACATCATAAATTTTCCAACATTCTTAGTAGGTTAAACACATTGGCAAAAACGCCTTTAGCAGTTTTAGGACACAATGTGTGGAATACAAACCTCTCATGTTCTGAAACAATCTGAGTTTTCTGCTGTTCATGCTGCCATCTATCAATACACTGTTTCTGTCATACACCCTGTTCCTATTACATTTTATTACGGTATTTTTCCCAATACAGCCATTGTTATCTTCTGTATAATGCATAGGAAAGAAATTGATTTTCATATGTGTGGTAACATTGGCGGAGAAATGTTGTTTTAGCAGAAACAAGAAATCCCATGTCACAAATGGGAACCTGCTGCAAACCAAGCTAGTTACGACCAGATAATCCTATCCATACTGAGATAAATGCTGATCTGGATCAGTGTTCCATAATCAGCAAAAAGGTATGCAATTTTTAAGCACAAGTCATTAGACAAACAATGTTCATGGAAGGAAATTTTTACCTATTTCATAGCCTAGTGGTGTTCCTGCACTAGAAGTAGCTTGACAGACTAGAGAGGCTAAAGGATCCGGTATCTCAAATAATACTGCACTGGATTTTGCTCAGCAGAGTCTGATGCTGCTTCCTTATATAATCACATTGATATTGTACCTCCTCCCCTCCATGAAGCTTTTATTTTTTAGAAGACTTCATGGACTGAAGGAAACCTTCAGATTTGTAAGACGTAAATGTAATGTAAGTGGAACTATATTGCAAGTGATACTTTTCTTCATAAATTTCAAGCTACTTAACAGAGGTGGAATGATGACAGCAAAGACTTGGCTTCAAGCTTTTAATTTAAACATTCAATGATTTTCGTTTTATGAATTTTAACTTTTTATGAAATTCTGGTTCTGAGGCTAGGATTGTCAAACGCTAATGGAGGAGGAAAAGGAAGAGACATGACGATATGAAGCTTAGACTTGCTCCAATATTGGGATATTAGGGAAGGCCAGCAGGCTAACCAAGTCAGATGTATCACAGGTTGGTCTGACAAAGGCATGAGTAAACAAGTCTAGGCATGATTCTTCCAGCAGGAAGGCACTAGCAAGAGATGAAGTACATCCTCTTCCAAATGATAAGAATTTTTTGTCTACAAATAGACGTAATCTATATGTGCTTATTGCGATCTCTGCTGCCAGCCATTGTGGAAGGTGGAATAATTGTAAAATGTAGGCACATAAATTGTAGATGAAAAAATTACTGTAGAACATGATTCTAAGTACATGAAACACAAGATGTGCTTGCTTTTTTTCTGTACAAAATCCTCCATTCTCACGGAAAGTCCAACAACACACAACGGATGCTAGTAGGACTGGTGAAATAAATTTTGCTGATCCACAAACAGTTCCTTGGATGTGCTATCGATCCTCATGAAGTTCCTTTCTCTGCAAGGCTTGGAGTTTGTGTCCAACTGTTTGATGGACGACTTCTAAACCCTCTGAATCCAGCTCTTCTAGAAGTAACATGATGGCACTGAGGATATTCTGTCAAGGCGACAAAAAACAAAAATCAGAGCAGATCATAGAATTAATTACTGTGCAGAAGCAGCCTAGTCCTATTATTATTACTATGGGTAGTCCTCGACATATGACCACAATTGAGCCTAAAATTTCTGTTCCTAAAGTGAAGTGAGCTTTTTTCCCATTCTGTGATCATTCTTGCCATAGTTGTTAAGTGAATCATTGCAATTGTTAAGTTAGTAACATGGTTGCTAAGTGAATATGGCTTCCCAATTGACTTAGCTTGTCAGGAGGTCGCAAAAGTTGATCATATGACTCTGGGACATTGCAACTGTCATAAATATGAACCAGATGCTAAGCATCCGAATGTTGATCACGTGACCAGGGGGATGCTGGAACAGTCATATGAAAAACAATTTGTAAATAACCTTTTTCAGCACTATTGTAACTTACAACCATTTGTTTAGAGACCGTTCAAAGTCAAGGACTACCTGTACCTCATTGTTTTTCTCCAATCTGTTCTCACATATTCAAGCAAATTATTCTTTGAATAGAATTGAATTTCACAGAAGATAGATTTATTAACAGCACAATACAATTGGAACAACTGTGGCAAAGGAAAGCAAACAAGGTACCGACAGTAATAGGGTGCAATTCCAAACAAAATCTTGAGTATCACTTGAACACCATTATTGACATCATCACCATCAGTCAATTGCAAAGGGGAAGTTTACTTGGAACGTCTTACATCCTGCAATAATAATTTTAACACCATCAAATAACATCTCTATCTCATGTCTTTGGGAACGACTCAATAGGTGGATAAAAATGCCAAAACCAGTCTAAACATCTGTCTGACTGCAATCACCCATAATGATGATAACTTGATGTATATGACGGTGAAGATTTTATCAATGTCGATGGTATTCATGTGGTGCTCCAGATGCTTTGGGATTGTACCCAAGGCATTTTATTACAACGGATACTATCTTTGCTTTCTTTTGTCACAATCATTCTCCCTGTATTTGCAGGTCCTTGTATTTTGTTATTTCTTCCAGTCCTTTCTCTTCTATTTGGCTGCCTCCAGGTATTGCGAAATTCACTATCCATATTTTTTTTACTTTCTTTTTGACAATTGTTAAACCTGGGGTGTTATGTGGCAGGTGCTTGTCTATCCCAAAGCACTTTAGTTCCTTCATTTTCTATTACTTCTTCAAAGTTCCCACCAGTTCTTGCTTGTAGGCAACTGGTGTTTCTTGTAGATATTCCAATGCATTATTGTTGCTACTTTGCAATACCATTGTTTGTAATGAGTTGTCTTGTAACAGCTAACTAGATGGTCACTGTTTCTTCAGCTTCTTTACATTTGTTTTCTGTTGCTTTCTTTTCAATTTTTTCATTGTAACAATACAGCTAAGCTAAGCTGATTATTACCTGGATTTTATACAATTGTTCAGTGCAAGACAAATACATCATATGATCCAAAATACACAGAACTATGGATTTTGGGGATGGTGAAGACTCTTATACTCACCCATTTTGTCTGGTTACCACCTACTTCTTTGGCTGAAAATGTATCTTTTGGAGCAACAGGCTTCATACCAAGCTGCTCACGGATTTTACTGTACAGGAGGAACATAAATAAAAGAATGACTTTAATGCAAGGTTCTATTAACAAGTAACTTGCAAAGCACTATATTTAAAGAGGGACATATAGATGCACCAAAAATTACATGTTTCTGCATACTTAAAAATCATGGAATCCCTTCTCATATTCCAATTTATTGGTTTACAAAAGTGAGAAATAGTTTTTTTCTCCAGATTGAACCACATGTTGGACAAAGTATTCTTCATAAATTAAGTCCAGAAAATAAATGCTAACAACAAATAACAGAGCTCGCCTCACTTTGTCTCCTCAAGTTCAGTGCTGAAGTTCATGAGTTCATTTTCTGTTGTACATTCTGTCGTGCTGGACTCAGTGTTAGAGTATTGGCAGCAGCTGTCTACATCTGTTTTAACTGGGGGTGTTGTTATCTCTTCTCCTTCTACTAGTGCATGTGACAGTTCTTCCTCTGTCACCACTATACAAATCAAACAAAAGCCAGAGGGAGCAGTATTACTTATTTATTCTTACACTGTTTATAATCCATCCAGAGGTGGTATTCAGCAGGTTCTGAACAGTTCTGGAGAACTGACAGCGGAAATTTTGAGTAGTTCAGAGAACGGGAAAATACCACCTCTGATATTTTACAGTATCCTTCCCCTACCGCAACCCACCAAGCCACGTCCACAGAACCAGTAGTAAAAAAAAAATTGAATCCCACCACTGAATCCATCCCATCCTAGAGGACTCTCAACAGTTTAGAGCAATAACATTAAAAAAAAGGTATTCTAAGCAGATTCGTCATAGCAATAGCACTTATATAGTACCTCATAATGTTTTAAAGCACTCTCTTGAGCCCCCTCAGAATCAACTCCAGACTGTAGGCAGTGTTAGCCTGCATTATTGCACTTTAACTACTGCATCATCAGGGCTCTTCATATTAAATTGAAGCCTATAGTATGTTTGATACAGTCAATATATTTGATGTATTTATTAGTACAAGAAGGCTCCTTTAATTATAAAACCTTTCGCTATATACTATTCTTCCAACATAGTTAATTTTGTGAATTGATAACTGTAGAAATTAACGGATTTTTTCATATTTGAATCTAAGAATATATTAAAGAATGCATTTATCAAAAATACTTTTCCATTAATAAACGGGTCCCAAATTTTATAAAACTAGAGAAGGAATAAAGTATGAGAAGCCAGAATTTGTTGGCAATTTTTTAAAAAAAATTCTGAAGTTTAAATATGCATTTCAACAGCAAATATTTATTTACACAAGGAAAGAATAGCATGGGCTTAATTGTAAGCTATGTGAAATAACATTAATACTCTTAGCTCCATATAATGTGAGCTCCGTGGAGTTCATTTTGTCCTAGTCCAAAACTCCCCCACAGGAAAGACTGAAAAAAAAATAGCCTAATTTTCTCTGAGGGCTACAGATGGTACGCTGGGGAAGACTGCATACTGCTCAAAGGTTGCCCACCAGGGTATTAAAGAGATATCTAATTGTTCTTGGCAAGAAGTTGTTTTCATATGAAACAATAAATTAATACCCTCCCATCATTAGTTCAAAGAAATATTAATTCAAAGTTAAATCTCATTTTGCTACACAATTCTTAAGCATCTCACACACTACCACCAAGAAATGTGCTGCTATACACACTCTTATTGTCCAGCTTGTGGAGACTAGGAAGGTTACGCAGAACTGTCATTCTGTAGCGGTGGAGATCAGAGCCACAGCAGGGATTCTCAGACATCCAGAGGATTCTCAGGCGGGGCAGTTTTTTCAAGTGGAACAGCTCATGGAGGCTTGATATACAGTTTCTCCTGAGGTAAAGCTCAGTTAGCTTCTCGCACTGGTTAAAAGGTTCCAGACTGTAGATATTATTTGCACTAGAGAAGAAAACAAGGCCAGCATTAACAACTACAATTCTTTGTGCAACATAAAATCCTGGGTCAGCTGGATAAACATGTGTTTGTGCCCTTTCTTATGATTCTATAGAACATCTGAAAACATGAACAATAAGAGGACAAAGAAAAATAGCTAGATCATTACATTTACATTATCCATTATATTTTCAACATTTTAAACCAGAATTACCACTGGACTGCACACACTGATATTCAAAATTACTCAATTCCTAAGAGAGTACAAGTCTTGAGTGCTATTATTACTGAACCTAGACAAAGAGATTGGCTCAGTAACTAAAATGCATTGAATAAAAAGAAAGTAAAAGAAGATAAGTCTGGATCCAAGTACAGAGCTATGATAATATGCACTTATGAAGTACAGAGAGATCAGGGGTCAAAAATAAATTCCTGACACGATACGTACATACACACATAGACAACAAATATGAAAAGAGATAAACAGGGTGTTCAAGAATTATTTGAATGATGGATTGTTAATTTGTTAATGAAATGAAGAAGAAGAACTTTATTGTCATTGTACAAGTACAACGAAACTGGATGCACCCCAGCAACTGTTCGCAATACAATAAAACCAAAGCACTTAAAAATGAAGATAAGAAAATGAAGAGCTGTAATTTACTTGTGATCTGGTGTTATTAAATAAAAATAACAATAATTTAAAGCATAGAAAAGAGGGTATAGTATAGCTGAAGGAGTAGGTTGGGCACATAATGTAGAAACATGAGACTATACAGGCATGATCCAAAAATAAAATAATACCACTATATGAATTTTACTGAACAATTATATATAGAAAGAAGTTTGAAATTTTTGCTAAACTTAAAAATTCAAGACAAATTCCTTGTGTGTCCAATCACACTCGGCCAATAAATAATTCTATTCTATTCTATTCTATTCTATTCTATAAGACACAATGATTAAAAATGCACAATGCCTGAATGCTTAAGAGGTAGCAAGGATTTCTTTTCAGGTTCCATGTTGAAAGAAAAACCACTGATTTTCCTTGGCTTTTATTTAGTCAACCACCATTCTCACACATACCTGAATGTAACCACCTCAACATTAGGAAGCTCATGGCAGATTGATATCTAGATGATTAAAAAGAAAACAAAACAAAATATTAACAAAAAATCCACCTTGCAAGGAAAAGGAACAAATATATGTAATCGATAAATTAGAAATACTGTATTTAAGCATCTGTAACAGAAGCTCCATATTACAATAGATTCTTATGTCAATTGAAACCAAAATGCACTGAATCCAAATATCTAAAGAGATCAGTTGAATTTATAGTTTTTCTATTTCAAAGAAACCTACATTATTACTGGGTGCTATTTTCCAGAATTTAAAAATGGTATTATTTAGAATAACATTTCTCAACCTTGGTAACTTTAAGATGAGTGGATTTCAACTCCTAGAATTCTCCAATCAGCTGAGGAAGGCTGAGGTCTCCTGAGAATTGAAGTCAACGCATCTTAAAGCTGCTAAGGTTAAGAAAATGCTCTGGAATATAAAAGCAGATTTTTTTTAACCTTGATATGCTAGGGCTTGAACCCATTCCAAACATACATTATGACTTGTGTTTTCCTGAATGACAGTTCAGATATACAGTGCAACTGAAAGTCTGTTGAAACTGTCAATCAAGCAAGGTAAATTGGTGATATAACATCTCCAAATGATGAGTCAATCCCCTATCTCACTGGCACTTTCAGCATGAGGTACTTGTAGCTAAAGGTGGCTCAAAATTACACTACTGCCAGCTCCTCGGCTCTCTAATATCTACTTTTCCAAAGAGAAAGAGGCAAAGAACCTACTGAGTCTTTGCTTTTTCTCTGGATTTAGTATCTTTTGATTTCACTCAAGTCAGAAAATAGCTAACAACCATTCACAATCCTCTACTGGGAACAGATTATGAGAGAGAACCAATACACCAACTATTATTTTCATTTCTTACATATTAGAAACTTAGAAATGATACTTACATCTGAAATACGGCTTCCCCTAAAAAAGAAGAACATATTTAAAAGACATGTATAAAATAGTATATTAATTAAAGCGATATTCACACTACGGAAAGCCATACATGGAGTAACAATTAGAACCCCCTATAAATGCCCTTTGTGTTTGTAGTGAGCAGGCCTACTTATGGCTTACTATATACATTTTGCTGACTTCTCTGCAAATATGCCTATGCTTATATGTGCACAAATACTACTCCATGCAAATTTCTTTTGAAATTTCCAATTCTGTAAAAGAATTCCTATCTATGTGCAAATCAAACTATCCGTAACCATACTGTAGCTAGGCCAACAAGTACGTGTATGATAATGGGAGAGAGCAATTCCAATATTTCATGGGGAACCCTACATTTCTGGAAAGACGTTAAACAGAAACAGGACCTATAGACAACAGTGCTGTAATCACAGCAGAGCAGTCACTCTAGTCTTTATCCCCAGAAAATCTATAATTTGAATGAATGAAAGCAGAAGTCTCTATTCTGACTGATTTTACAATGTATGTAACAATTTGGAATGTAAGGCATTTCAGACTGAAGAAAACAAAACAGACAGGTGCAGATAAGTGAAGGGTATTTTTGGATGATAACTTCAAAATATTTTTGGAAGGAAGTGAAAGAACTGCTATTGTTGAGAAAAAGAAGGAAAAGAAAAATACAGAGAGATATAGTAATAAGACATGTATGTTATCTAATTTCAAAAAGAAAAGTATGTAAATTTAAAATAAAACCATCAGGAAGAAGCCAAAAAAGTCTTATAAACAGTCTGCAGACATCAGGAAGATAATTAGGACAAAAATACGACTTCAAGTAGCCTTTTCCTGAACAGTAAAAACTGCGTTTCATCACAAATATGCAACCATGGAACTCAAAGAGGAACAGCTGAGTGATGGTCAAGCATAATAGCTTATATTAATCAGCCTGTATTTGGCCAAATTCTGAATATATTTAGGGCTGTTCCATATACAGTACTAGGCAGGTCCAGATGACCTCAGGATAATGTAACTTTACTCATTTTGAAAACGGATAAATGAACCCAAGGTAAATTTTTTGGCCATAGCTCCCCCCTGGACCAAAGTCAAGTTTTGGTGTCTTTTTTTTATGCCACACACTTGATCAACGGATGCAAGGGAAAGAGAAGTGGTGAAGGAAAACAGGCTATGAACTGAAAGGTAGAAAGGAGAGAAAGAGGGAAAAAAAGAATGACCAGATAATGAAGTGTGATTTTTAATCCTGCAAAACACAAAATAAAGATATTGAATTGGGATATAATACCCATTTCAATTATTAATAATCAATATTTTTACATAGTGGTTTTAATCGTTACTGGGAAGAACTCTTTCGTTTTTCAGCCACTCTGGATTTAGAAATCAGAAGAGAGTCTACAACGATTTCAGGAATTCACTTTTTGCTGGGCAAAGCCTTTAGCATAATTGTGCAAGGCACACTTTTCTCACCACTAGACCTTTCGGTAAACAATCTCGACTTTTCGGTGCCCATTGCGAAGACAACGGAGCAAACAAAAGCTTCCTTGCTGAAACTACAGCGACCAGCATCCCAACCACCACGGCCAAGGGCCGTGCAGTTAATATAAAAGGCCACCTCCTCCTCCTCACCAGCAATTGAGCTTGCGGACTCCCGCAAGGCTCGTAGCTTTCGCTCGAGACAGAACCGCCTTACGAGTCAATTTCATGGTCCCCGCACAACCATCGGACTTCTCGGGCCTCTTGGCTAAGGTTGGCTCGGGAACTTCCGACGCGTTTGCCACGACGACTCCAGGCGCAGGCGCCATCGTCTCCATCCCACTCCCAGCGGAGAGTGGCAACCAGAGGCGGGACTTAACCGTCTAACTCCCGTCCCCTCCTCGTGGCCACGCCCTTTAACGACGGCGCACAAGCCTGAGCAACCACTGCAGGGGCGGGGTCAGTTGGAAGCGATCCCCGGAGTTGAACCGGCCAAGCGGGCAGGTTTGTTTTCTGTTGCAGTCGTGGGGCTCCACGGAGGGCTTATCCGCTGAACTGTTGCCCGTGATAGCTTCCCACCTTACTTGGGCATTATTTGTGTTTCATAATAACTGTGAAACTAACTGACTGAAGCAAAAACATATGGACTACACAACTCGATCAGGGCAAAGCAATAGACGCAATCTACATAGACTTCTGTAAAGCCTTTGATTTAGTGGTACATGACAAACTACTCCTAAAACTTAAATCTTACGGTATCTCTGGACAACTGCATAACTGGATAGAAGCATTCCTATCAAACCGACAACAAATGGCCAAAATTGGAAACGTCCTATCAAATTCTGTACCTGTTGACAGTGGTGTCCCTCAAGGCAGTGTTTCAGGACCAACTCTCTTCATACTCTACAGGTGAAACTCGAAAAATTAGAACATCGTGCAAAAGTTCATTTATTTCAGTAATGCAACTTAAAAGGTGAAACTAATATATGAGATAGACTCATTACATGCAAAGCAAGATAAGATAGTTCAAGCCGTGATTTGTCATAATTGAGATGATTATGGCTTACAGCTCATGAAAACCCCAAATCCACAATCTCAGAAAATTAGAATATTGTGCAAAGGTTCAATATTCTAGGCTCAAAGTGTCCCACTCTAATCAGCTAATTAAGCCATAACACCTGCAAAGAGTTCCTGGGCCTTTAAATGGTCTCTCAGTCTGGTTCAGTAGGAATCACAATCATGGGAAAGACTGCTGACCTGAAAACCATCACTGACACCCTCCATAAGGAAGGAAAGCCTCAACAGGTAATTGCAAAAGAAGTTGGATGTTCCTAAAATGCTGAATCAAAGCACATTAATAGAAAGTTATGTGGAAGGGAAAAGTGTGGAAGAAAAAGGTGCACAAGCAGCAGGGATAACTGCAGCCTGGAGAGGATTGTCAGGAAAAGGCCATTCAAAAGTGTTGGGGACTTTCACAAGGAGTGGACTGAGGCTGGAGTCAGTGTATCAAGACCCACCACACACAGACTGATCCTGGACATGGGCTTCAAATGTCGTATTCCTCTTGTCAAGCTGCTCCTGAACAACAAACATCAGAAGCGTCTTACCTGGGCTAAAGAAAAATAGACCTGGTCTGTTGCTCAGTGGTCCAAAGTCCTCTTTTCTGATGAGAGCAACTTTTGCATCTCATTTGGAAACCAAGGACCCAGAGTCTGGAGGAAGAATGGAGAGGCACACACTGCAAGATGCTTGAAGTCCAGTGTGAAGTTTCCACAGTCTGTGTTGATTTGGGGAGCCATGTCATCTGCTGATGTTGGTCCACTGTGCTTCATTAAGTCCAGGGTCAGCGCAGCTGTCTACCAGGAGATTTTGGAGCACTTCATGCTTCCTTCTGCAGACAACCTTTATGGGGATGCTGACTTCATTTTCCAGCAGGACTTGGCATCTGCCCACACTGCCAAAAGCACCAAAACCTGGTTCAATGACCATGGGATTACTGTGCTTGATTGGCCAGCAAACTCGCCTGACCTGAACCCCATAGAGAATCTATGGGGCATTGCCAAGAGAAAGATGAGAGACATGAAACTGAACAATGAAGAAGAGCTGAAGGCGGCTATTGAAGCATCCTGGTCTTCCATAACACCTCAGCTGATAGCTTCCATGCCATGCCGCATTGAGGCAGTAATTGCTGCAAAAGGGGCCCAAACCAAGTACTGAGTACATCTGCATGCTTTATACTTTTCAGAGATCCGATATTGTTCTATGTACAATCCTTGTTTTATTGATTGCATGTAATATTCTAATTTTCTGAGATTATGGATTTGGGGTTTTCATGAAATGTAAGCCATAATCATCACAATTATGACAAATCACAGCTTGAACTATCTTGCTTTGCATGTAATGAGTCTATCTCATATATTAGTTTCACCTTTTAAGTTGCATTACTGAAATAAATGAATTTTTGCACAATATTCTAATTTTTTGAGTTTCACCTGTACATAAATGACTTCTGTGATCATATTAAGAGCAACTGCATTCTCTTGGCTGATAATGTAAAGCTATTCAACATCACAGATAATTCTACTACCCTTCAAAAAGACCTCGACTATGTATCAGAATGATCAAATGGCAACTTCAAATCTCAAGAAATAAATGCTCTGTCTTACATATTGGCAAAAGAAATCAGAAAATAAAATACAAGCTGGATAGTCAAGACCTTGTTGATCCAAACTCTGTCAAGGACCTTGGAGTACTCATCTCAAATGATCTAAGTGCTAGAGCCCACTGTAACTACATAGCCAAAAAGACATTAAGAGTTGTTAACCTAATCCAACGTAGCTTTTTCTCTGGTAATATCACACTACTAACGAGTGTTGTGACTCCGGGCTTGGATTCAGCTCCTGTGATTGATATGAGTTCAAGTGAAGAGGTCATCGCAGAAAAATATGAGCCGGCCTGACTTACTGATTGGACTGATAACCAGGATGAGGAGATGGACGTGACAAAGGACGACAGACCTGATGTATTAGAATTGTCAGGACCTTTGACCTCCTCTGGTTCCTTATCTGATCAACAGCCGGGAATGGCTGACAGGGAAGTTTTGAGAGAGTCTTCTAGTGGAGATGAGAACTTGGAAAATTTGTGGTTAAATGTAAAAAATAGAAGACGTTTGAAAAGGCAAAATCAGCTGGAGCGAATGAGAAGAGCAAGTCAGTAAATTAGCACGTTGCCTCAATGAGTATAAAAGAACACAGCTGGGCTGGTACATTTTGCCAGGAACAAAATGACTATTTGAGTGAGGACGTTACAACAAGGAGCTCTGAGACTGGAGATTTACTGCCAGGACTGGTTTGCCGGACAGAGTAAAGATTTATGCTGTGGTTTCTGCCAGCCGTTATCTTGTAAGACTTCTTTCCATTTGATTTAATTGTGAAACGGCTGCTTTCTGTTTTGTTCGTTTGAATTTCGAAGGGAAGTCATAACACTAGAGCATACAAAACATTTGTTAGATCAATGCTTGAATACAGCTCATCAGTCTGGAGCCCACATTACATATCTGATATTAACACAGTAGAGAAAGTCCAGAAATATTTTACAAGAAGAGTTCTCCACTCCTCTACTCATTGCAGAATACCTTATGCAATATCCTACCTGTCAATTAATACTTCAGCTTCAACCATAACAATACAAGAGCACACAATAAATACAAACTCATGGTTAACCACACCAAACTTGATTGCAGGAAATACGACTTCAGCAATAGAGTGGTCAATGTCTGGAATACTCTACCTGACTCTGTGGTTTCTTCCCCAAACCCCCAAAATTTTAACCTTAGACTTTCTACTATTGACCTCACCCCTTTCCTAAGAGGTGTGTAGGGGGCATGCATAAGCGCACCATCGTGCCCACCGTCCCTGTCCTATTGTTTCTTTTATTTTTCTTATATGTATCCATGTATTCATAACTATGTTTATACTTATACCTATTATCTTTTAAGCAATTGACAAAATAAAATAAAATAAATAAACTGTTTGCAAACCATGTATTTTTCCTGTCCTTCAGAGTGGGATTGATCTACGTTTATGGGTGGAATTCACACTTTTTTGTTACTTGAAATGCTTGCTTTTTTCCGTACTCCTATTCAGCGTTTTCTCCCTACATTAAAAACTAGCGTATCTGATTTCTCCCATTTGTATTTCATCTTCTTAACACTTACATTGTAGTCTGGGCCAAAGAAATAAGAGGAATGCCTGCTTGCAGCGTTGAATTGGTGGAAACATAAATAGCAAAAGAAATGTTGACCCTCATACATAAATAAGTTAAGTAGAGGTCTTTGAAGAATGACACAGGGATGAACTGCCCAACAACTAATAGATTATATACATCATCAAGTTATTTCTAATCCCTAGTTGGCTTCATGGATTTTCTTCAAGACTCTCCATAGTACCCCTAACCTGTTCTTTCATATCTCCCAATAGTGCACTGAGTGTAACTAACAGCCCATCCACCTTGTTGCTTTCTACTTTTCCCAGCATTGGAGTCTTTTTCCAATGAACTGAATCTTCACATAAATGTGTTCAAAGTAGGATAATTTGACATTGGTCATTTGTGCCTTGAGTGAGAACTCTAGATTGGGTTGTTCGATGATCAATCAGTTTGTTTTCTTGGCTGTTCACAGTATACTCAGAGGCAGAGGTGGTATTCCACAGGTTCTGACCAGTTCTGAAGAACAGGTAGCGGAAAATTTGAATAGTTCGGATAACTGGCAAATACCACCTCTGACTGGTCATTTTACAGTATCCTTCCCCTGCCACGCCCACTAAGCCCCAGCCCCAGAACCGGTAGTAAAAAAAAATTGAATCCCACCACTGCTCAGAAGTCTACTTTTTTGGATATCCTTTGGCTTTTTCAATTAACCAGCGTGCATCGGCAGTAATGTCTTATGTTCTTCAGACTTTTTTAAAGCTAGCTTGAGCATCTCTCATTTTCCATCTAGGGCTCTAATCTTATTTGGATGATTGTGAGCATCATTTTGCTGCCATGTGAAATTAAGGATATTGTACAATAGTTTACACACTCTCTTAAGACCACTTTTTTTTCATTGGAATGTATATTTACCTCTTCCAATTGATTGGCCACTGTACTGTTCCCCAGATTATCTTGGTTAGAACCTTGGCTGATTTTTCTTCTGTTGCTCACAGTATTTCAGTGGATGTTCCATCAATTCCTGTTGCTTTCCGACTTGGTAATAACTGGAGTACTGATCAAACACCACCTTGTAGTACTAGGGATTCTTGTAAGTAAACAACATCTTGTAAAGTATCTTAGATGTTGATATATATATTATATAGTGTTTCAACATACTAGTTCCATCTTCCTTTGATCTCCTTTAAAGCCGTTACTGTCTGTCAGCTGACATCTTTTAGCAAACCAATTTGTGATTGGAATCTCCTGAGTTCAAGGATCTTTTGAAAGTCTGAACTTATTTTTCCATGTTGTTTCTTTGTTTTTATTTTCAATGTTTTTATACAGGTGATGTTGTAATACTGATTCTTGTCTCTCCTGTTAGCTCTCTGAAACTCTTTGTTAAGGTCCTTTCTAATATTTTTGTCTTTCTTGGCTTTGACTTCTCTTGGCAATTTTCATGATTTGTTCTGACATCCAGTTTTCTTCTCCTTTTTCATTTTATGTAGTCTTTTTATATTCATCCTTAATTCATTCTTTAAGTTCCTTCCCTAATTCCTTTGATTCTCTATCAATGAGTTCAGAACTTCAAAGTGAGTCTTTATGTTCTCCTTGAGCATGTGTTCAGAATCATATTGTGAAAACTTATGGCTTTCTTATTCTTAGCTTAACTTGGGGCTTGAAGATCAGCAGTTACTGATCTGTTTCACAATCAGTATCTGGCCATGTCTTTGATGCTATAATTGAGCTCCACATCCTTTTATCAATAATATAATCAGTTTGATTTATATATGCTCCACCTGGTAATATCTAAGAATAGAGACATCCTTTTGATTGTTTGGAGGCAGTGTTAGGTATGAAAAAAATCATTGGAGTGACAGAAATTGATAAATTGTTCTCTTTTGCTTTCCTAAGCCATATAATCCAACCTCTCTCCTCTTTCATGTTTCTAACTTTGAAAGAGGGGAATAGGGAAGGGGTTTCTCCCTCTGCTGCATGTCTTTACCCTTGCTTCCTTTACGTCCACACGTACTAGAGACACTGGCCCCGAGAGCACCCCATCACTGTCATACCCAGGCCCAGGCTCTGAAGGTTGGCTACATACAGCTGCTGCTCTCAGGTCAAGAAAGAAAAATAGAAGGTGAAAGATCTGGATAGAGGGTGGGGAAAGTTAGGCAGTAAAGCATGAATAGCTTGGCCATAGGCTTTGAAGTTATGGATAGAGGCTGATAGAATGGTGATTTTAGAATTGAAATAAGAAACAAGATGTGCTGTACAGCTCAAGATTGATCTTCACTAACTGCTGGATCTTTACCCAAATTCCTTTTCATTTGAAGGCAGCATGTTTTGTCAGAGATAAGCAATGAAAGTTTAAAAGTGAAAGGCAGTAAAACCTCCCAAGAAAATCAAAAGGAGCCAGGAGCTGGTTGCGCTTGCAACAGCAATAGATAAGAAAATGAATTGGCTTAACTATAGTAACTGTGTGAAAGGGTCCTAGTGAACAACCGCTTAAGAATGAGCCAGGACTGTCCTGCAGCTGCAACTGCCAAAAAAGCCAATGCAGTTCACTATGGCATAAAAACAAAACTAGCTATGTAGAAAACTTTAAAAATCAATACAACACCTTATGCTGACAGATAAAGGCAGAATGTACAAATTATTACTGCAAACAGGAGGAAAACATCCTATATACAAAATCTACCCGTGCCTTCTACAATTTTGTAAACACCAAACTCTAAAGTGACCAAATGGGAAAGACTGCAGCAACAAAGCTATGAAGGTCAACCTCTTCAACACATTCTTCAGCTCAGTCTTTGTTAACAGCAATGGCTCATGCCCCACATTTCCTAGTCGTACTACAACTAATGATCTACTACAATGATCTACTACATATTGACTTTATACAAAAAAATTTAGAAAAGGCATTATGTAATCTAAAACCATCCCTATCTATTGGCCCCGATGGATTATGTACATACTTCTTAAAAAAGCTTTCCTCTGCCATAACAAAATCCCTAAGTATTATATATGATATATCATTCAGAACCAGCTCCTTACCAAACCTATGGTCCTTAGCTACAGTCATCCCTATCTTCAAAAAAGGTGACCCCAGCCTAGTTGAAAACTACAGACCAATCTCACTATGTTGTGTCACATGCAAAGTCATGAAATCAATCATTAACCAATTCATCACCTTCCACTTAGAGTCAAACAGCCTATCCTCCAAAAAACAATTTGGTTTCAGGAAAAAATTGTCCTGCAACCTACAACTCCTACACTGCAAAAACATATGGACTACTCTACTCAACCAGGATAAAGCAATAGACGCAATTTACATAGACTTCTGCAAAGCCTTTGATTTAGTGGTACATGACAAACTACTGTTAAAACTAAACTCTTATGGCATTTCCGGATCTCTTCATAAGTGGATTACTGCATTCGTGTCAAACAGGCAACAAATGGTAAAAATAGGGAGCGCTATATCAAACCCTGCTCCAGATGCGGCTCTCCTCAACCCTGCAGGCAGTGCCCCCCCCCCCTTTTCACCACCTCTACGGGGCGGCTTAGCCCCAAAACCAGCTGGTTCGGGGTGCTCCAGCAGTGACCATGGATCGAAACTGCGCAGAGTCGCAGTTTCGGTCTGTCGCCAAAGAAGCTCAAACCGGAAGCCAAGATTCTTGTTTTTCAAAGGTGGACTACTTTGTGCACTCAGTAAAAAAAAAATTATTTGGAAAATTGTTCCTCAATTGTTCCATGAGATCAAAATATGAAGGGAAAATTGGACTACTTAAAAGAAATAGACAAAAGTGTGCAAGAGCACCCTGAATATTCTACCAAGTATCTTGCAGCCTTACTGAGAATGCAAGGTGATTTGGTTTCTGTCACATCAGGTGGTGAAAAGCTTTCTTTCTGTTCTTTAAATCAAAAATCAACATGCCAGACTCTCAGTTGGACAAAAGATACTTGTGGGAATAATAGAAAATGATAGGTTGCACTCAATCCTGTTTACAGTTTTTAGTTCATGCTTCATTCTGTGGATTATGTGCACATTCGAAGTTTTAAGGTTAAATTAAAGATTGGTTTTTATCAGTGGATAATATTCCATATAGGTGTGCA